>NW_019154089.1:6242590-6259872 GCF_002288905.1 Enhydra lutris kenyoni | reverse complement strand
GAAAGGAAAGGAAAGGAAAGGAAAGGAAAGGAAAGGAAAGGAAAGGAAAGGAAAAGAGAAGGGAGGGGAAGGGAAGGGGAAAGGAAAGGAAAGGAAGGGAAGGGAAGGGAAGAGAGAGAAGAGAAGAGAAGAGAAGAGAAGAGAAGAGAAGAGAAGGGAAGAGAAGAGAGAAGAGAAGGGGAGGGGAGTGGAGAGGAAAGGTGGGGAGGGGAGAGAAAAGAAAAGAAAGGCCCTGGTAGGACCAGCAGACTGGATGCTCCTACCCCTTCCATCCCTGCCAGCCAGAGTGAGGATGCTGGGCTCCCGGGCCACAGAACCAGGGACTAGTTTCTGGGGTGCAAGGCCAGGTGGAAGGCTTGGGCACGCTTGGACCCAGGTCTTCCTCGGCTCCAGCCCAGGAGGAAACTGGCTGGCATCGGAGCCTAGTGGAGTTTCAAAGGCGGCATCTTCCAACCGAAACTCCGGGAAAGCCGAGTGCCAGGGCGCCTGCCTGGTGCTGCGGGCCTTGGATCCAGAGAGGCACTCCCCTGCCCTCCAAGACATGCCCCACACCCAGGGCCTCAAGCAGCTTTGCTCACGGTGCCAGGAGGCCTGTTTCAAAAGCTCCCCACAAATGGGAGCTGCCACCTCAGGCCTCCTGAGCCTTGGCACATCCTTGAGCCTTTTTAGCGTGGAAAGTCTTCCAGAATTTTCAAAGAACAGGGCTATTCTTTTGTGCTAGAACAATGAAGTCAGACACACCCGGCACCCCCCACCCTATCCGGCCCCCTACACAATTCCTTTCGTTCAAAAACAGATTTCTCAGCAACAGCAAACCTAAATGCCACCCAAGTGTGATGTCTTGCTTCTTTTCTTTGGTTATAGTTGTTTGAATATGTGGCTGAAGGTGACACAGAGAGGCACAAGCAGCAAGAACTGAGGGCCACAGCCAGGCCTGGGCAGAGGCCCAGGAGACTCTGTGTCTACTTGAGGATCAATCACAGCCCTGCTGGGGCTCCCCCCCTTCCTCTCTGGATCCCGGAAATCTACAGGCCTCCGCAACCCAACTCTTGCCCTGGTGCTGACTTGTTTACCCGCTGGGCTGTGTGGTACAGGCTTGGAACAGGCTGAATACAAACTTCATTTTTTTTTTACTTTTTTTTTAAGATTTTATTTAGGGGTGCCTGGGTGGCTCAATAATTGAGCATCTGCCTTCAGCTCAGGTCATGATCCCAAGGTTCTGGGATCGAACCTCGCTCGCATCGGGCTCCCTGCTCAGCCAGAAGCCTGCTTCTCCCTCTCCCACTGCCCCTACTTGTGTTCCCTCTCTTGCGGTGTCTCTCCCTGTTAAATAAATGAATAAAATCTTTATAATAAAATATTTATTTATATATAAATATATAAAGGTATATATTTATATATAAGTATATATAAATATATGTGTATATATATAAATATATATATAAAGATTTTATTTATTTGGGACCAGCAGAGGGAGAGGGAGAAGCAGGCTCTCCACCCAGCAGGGAAACCGACATGGGGCTTGATCCTGGGAGACCCGAGCCGAAGGCAGATGCCCCATCAACTAAGCCACCCAGGCGCCCCCGAATACAGACTTTAATGAACACGTATTGGGCACAAGAAAAGCCAAGAGTAGGACTGATGAGAACCTGACTCTTTATCTTGGTAGCTGGAAGCTTTGTGCCATTGCGTAGGAGCCCGTAATCATCGTGGTCCCCGTATACTGAGCGTAGCCGTGCTTCAGCCACCATGTGCACACACCACACACACGTTATCCCAGCCCATGCTCCACGACCCACCCCACACTAGCGGTCAGATCAACAAGAACAGACACAAAGCCTAGCACCAGGGAGGTGCTCACTCAGGAAGTACTGTTCAGTGACTACTGAGGTAGTACGGATAAGGAAATGAAAGCTCTTCCCAGTACCCATTCCGAAGAACCTATTTTTTTTTAAGTGAGTTTGTTTGTTTGTTTGTTTGTTTATAATTTCTACACCCAACATGGGGTTTGAACTCACAACCCCTAGATCAAGAGTCACATGCTATTCCGACTAAGCCAGCCAGGTGCCCCTCCGAAGAACCATTTTTGAAAATTAATTTTTGGGGCGCCTGGGTGGCTCAGTGGGTTTAGCCTCTGCCTTTGGCTCAGGTTATGATCTCAGGGTCCTGGGATCAAGCCCCGCATCACGTTCTCTGGTCAGCGGGGAGCCTGCTTTCCCCTCTCTCTCTGCCTGCCTCTCTGCCACTTGTGACCTTTTTCTCTGTGTCAAATAAATAAATAGAATCTTTTAAAAAAAGAAAATTACTTTTTTTAAAAAAGATTTAGTTTATTTATTTGAGAGAGAGAGAGAGAGAGACAGCAGGGGAGGGCCAGGGAGGGCTCTCTCTCAGGAGAGAGAATCTCAAGTAGACTCCCCACCAAGCTCTAAACCCGTCTCAGGACTCAATCTCACAACCCTGAGACCATGGCCTGAGCTGAAGTAAGAAGCATAACGGACTGAGCCATGCAAGTGTCCCTGCATAGAAACATTTTAAAAAAGAAAGCCGCGTAACATACTTGTACTCCTCATCCAGATTTGACAAATGAGACTTTGTTTCAGATCTCCTTCATCTTTTTTTTTTTTTTTTTAAGATTTTATCTATTTGACCGAGAGAGAGAAAGGAAAGCAAGGCGAGCAGCAGGCAAGGGAGAGGGAGAAGAAAGCTCCCCACTGGGCAGGGAACCTGACGTGAGCCTCAAACCCAGAGATCATGACCTGAGCCGAAGGCAGACACTTAATGGACTGAGCCACCCAGGAGACCCTCCATCTCTTCTCTTCTCTTTTCTTTTCTTTTCTTTCTTCTTTCCTTCCTTCCTTTCCTTCTTTCTTTCTTCCTTTCTCCCTCCCTTCCTTCCTTTCTTTCTTTAATATTTATTTATTTGAGAGAGAGAAAGTGTGCATGAACATGGGGAGTGGCAGAGGGAGAGGGACAAGCAGATTCCCTACTGAGCACAGAGCCCAACACAGAACTCTATCTCAGGACTCTGAGATCACAACCTGAGTTGAAATCAAGAGTAGGGCACTTAACCAACTGAGCCACCCAGACACCACATCTTTCTTTTAAGAAACAAACTTTATACATCTGGCTAAAGACCATCCTTCACCCTGTTTCATGTTTCCTCTAGGAAACAAGTCAATTTTTTTATGTCACATTTTTTATATCTAGCCATCTTAACTGAACACTTCTTTTTTTTTTTTTTAAGATTTTATTTTTATTTATTTGACAGACAGAGATGACAAGTAGGCAGAGAGGCAGGCAGAGAAAGGAGGCTCCCCGATGAGCAGAGAGCCCGACACAGGGCTCGATCTCAGGACCATGGGATCATGACCCGAGCCGAAGGCAGAGGCCTCAACCCACTGAGCCACCCAGGCACCCCTTAACTGAACACTTCTTAGTTCAGTTTACCTGTAGATCTCCATGAATATTTTAGGTAGACAATCTGCCCATAAAATTGCAGTTTTTCCTTCCACTGCAATTTTTATTCTTTCCATTTCTTGTTTTACTATGCTAGCTAAAACATCTAGTAAGACACTGAATGCTAATAGCACCAGAGTGTAGATTTCTTTCGTATCTGATTTCAAAGGAAATACCTCTAAAATTTCACCATTTAGAACACATTTTGCTGTAGATATTTGACAGATATCTTGTCTGAGGTTCAGGAAGTTTCCTTCAATTCTGAAATAGTCAAGAGTTTTTACGAGTGATGTTAAATTTTATCAAATCCTATTTTTTTGTGGGGCACCTGGGTGGCTTAGTTGGTTAAGCATCTCACTCTTGATTTTGGTTCAGGTCATGATCTCAGGGTTGTGAGAGCTTAGAGTCAGGCTCCATGCTCAGCAGGGGGTCTGCTTCAGACTCTCTCTCTTTCCCTCTTCTTCTGCCCACCCCCCCACTTGTGTGCATGCACACACACTCCCTCCCCCTCTCTCTAAAATAAACAAATCTCCTCTTTTTTTAAAGATTTTATTTATTTATTTGACAGAGATGGAGCACAATCAGGAGGAGGGGCAGAGGGAGAAGCAGACTCCCCACTGAGAAGGGAGCCCAATGCAGGGCTCTCCCAGGACCCTGGGATCATGACCCAAGGAGAGGGCAGATGCCCAACTGACTGAGCCACACCGGTGCCCCTAAAATAAATAAATCTTTTTAAAAAAATATGTATCGGGGCACCTGGGTGGCTCAGTGGCTTAAGCCTCTGCCTTCAGCCCAGGTCATGATCCCAGAGTCCTGGGATCAAGCCCTGCATCGGGCTCTCTGCTTGGCGGGTAGCCTGCTTCTCCCTCTCTCTCTGTTTGCCTCTCTGCCTACTTGTGCTCTCTCCCTCTCTGTCAAATAAATAAATAAAATCTTTTAAAAGAATATGTATCTATTTAGAAGATTATATGGGTTTTCTTCTTTGCTATGTTAATTTGGTAAGTTACTTGGGGTTTTCTAATTTTATTTTTATTTTTAAAGATTTTAAAATTTATTTTAGAGAGAGAGAGGGAGCAAGCACAGGGAGGGGCAGAGGGAGAAGGAAAGAGAAACTAGCAGACTCCATGCTAAGCATAGAGGTTGACACGTCAAAATAAGAAACTAACATAGGTACATTACCATCAACTAACTCCAGACTTTATTTGGATTTCACCACTTTTTCCACCAACATCTCTTTTTTCTATTCCAGCATCCAGTGTGAAATACCACATTATAGAGAGGGCTGATTTTTATGTTGACTTGGTTTTGGCTGATGGTAATAATAAAGGCCATGCCACAATGATTCAGTGACTTGCTTTGGCCAAGATGTGATACTATTTGGCCAGTGAAATACTAGCCAATGTGACACAAGCAGGGCTGGAGAGCTCTTGTGCACTGGGGCTCACTCTGTTCTGCACTTACTGGGAATCCTGCTAGCATGGGAAGCCTGGAATCACCTGATGGAGACACATGACTCAGCTGACAGCCAGCAGCAACTGCAGGGCGGAAGAGGGAGGTCAGCCTGGACCGTCCAGACCCAGGGCACTTGCCGGGTGCTGCCACCGCCTGAGACACTCCAGGAGAGACCAGCAGAAGGCCTGTTCTTCGGCTCATGCCTGGCTTACATGCTGACCCACAGAATCACGAGCAAAGGAAATGGTTGTTTTGAGACATTCTGTTTCCGGGAGCCTTGTTACTCGGCCATAAACACCGGATACTTCCATTTTTCTATAACTCGTTGAATCTGTTTGGGATGTTTACAAGTTCCTAGAAAATTATCCCTACATTTTGAAATTTCCAGTTCGTCAGCATAAAGCTGCTTGTGGTATTCTCTCATAACTAAAAAAAAAAAAGTCTACAGGATCTTTTATTACATCATGTTTTAATTATTTTAAATTAATTCAATTAGTAAATTAATTAGTGTAGTATTACTTGTTCCTTTACTCCTTTTTTTGGTTGGTCCATCTTGTTGGAGGTTTGTTCTGGTCTTTTCAGAGAACTAACTTTTGCTTCTGTTTATCTCTCTATTGCTTCTTTGTTTTTATTTTGTTTCCATTCTTGAGTCCTTTTCATTACTTTCTTCAGATTATTCTGTTACTCTTTCTAATTCTTGTGCTGAGTACTGAGTTTATTAATTTTTTGTCTTTTTTGAATATATATATATATATATATATATATATATATATATACAAACACATATAGTTTGTTTTGTTTTAGATAGAGAGGGAAAGACTATTCGCAGGGTAGGGTAGGGGTGGGTCAGAGGGAGAGCCAGAATCTCAAGCAGGCTCCACACCCAGTGTAGAGCCTGAGGCTAGCCTCAATCTCACCACCCTGAGACCATGACCTGAGCCAAAATCAAGAGTCAGAGGCTTAACTGACTGAGCCACCCAGGCACCCCTGGAATATATTTTTAAAGGATACAAATTTCTCTCTAATCATTATATTAACTGATGCTCACAAGTTTTCTTATGTGATGTTTCCATGTCCTCCACTTCCAAATATTTTGTAATTTATGATTTTTTTTCCCGTGTGAATCCTTCAGACTCACTTCCAAATGTAATGTGGTTATTTGAGTTATCTCTTTGATTTTAACTTCTACCCTTATCTCATTAAGATCAGAGAACATGGGGCACCTGGGTGGCTCAGCTTGTTGGGCATCTGACCCTTGGTTTCGGCTCAGGTCATGATCACAGGGTCGTAGGATCGAGCTCGATGTGGGGCCCCATGCTCAGCATGGAGTCTGCTTGAGATTCTCTCTCTCTTCCTCAGTCCCTCTCCCTGTTCTGTCTCTGCCTCTCTCTTTCCAAAATAAAATAGATCAATAAAAATCTTTAAAAAAAAAAAAGTTCGGAGAATATAGTCAGTATAATAATTATTTGTTGCTAGGTGTTAAAATTATCATTATGACCTGTGGGGGCTCATCTGGGATGGGAGGCCACCAAACGTAGGGTGCTTGATCAGGTGGAGGCCAGCGGTGCAGGTAGTGAAAGAATTCATCAAATGCAGAACAAAAGAGACAGAAGTTTATTAAATATACAGCAAGGGAGTGGCACGCAGAACACAAAGGAGAAACTATCCATGAGGAGGCAGTGGGGAGGAGCTACAGTTAGAGGGCAGAGTGAGTAGGTATGGGAACATAGGGAATTTCCCCCCTTTTTTTTGGTAGCTCTGCTTGGTTGTGAGGATCCCACTGGTTAGTTAAGACCTACGGCCACAGATCCCAAGCCTTTTTGCCTTCAGCGCTGTGGCTGCCGTGGGCCCTTTGGCTTCCGACAGGTTTCCAATGCTCGAGCCTGTTGCCTAAAAGGCAGCCTCCACGTCACCTAGCTCAGGGGTCATCAGACTTTTTCTGTAAAGAGCCACATAGTGACTACATTTTACTCTGCAGGCCCGTACCGTCTCTATAACAATTCCCCATCCCTGGCAATAAGGTGTGAATCCACTGCAGCAGGAGACAGAACCAGTCCATAATGAACAAACACAGCAGTGTTTATTTCAGTTTTGTTTTATTCTGACCTGAACATCATTGTCCTTTAGCTGGTGAGTCTAATCCATTCAGTGCACTGGACTCGCTAATGTATCTGTACTTATACCTAGTCAATTAGGATATAGGTTCGGCTTCTTTTGCCAAGATATCAAATTTAAAATGGCTTAAACCAGATGGGAAATTTTTATCTCTCACGGAGAAGTCCTAGCCGGTATGATAACTCCCCACAGAGTTATCAGAGGCCGGTCTCTTTCTTTATTGCTCTATCACCCTCAGTACACATCCTATTCTCTTTTAGAGACAGACGATCTAGCTCCTGCTGATACATCTAAACTACAGCCAACTATGGCATGGGGGCTCAGCCGGTTGGGCATTGCACTCTTGATTCCTGCTCAGGTCGTGATGTCAGGGTCTTGTCGGGCTCTGTGCTGAGTGCGGAGCCTGCTTAAGATTCTCTGTCTCTCTCTGCTCCTCCCATTCACTCTTATATTCTCTTAAAAAAAAAAAAGTTCCAGCCAACCAGAAGAGAAAAAGAAGGTAATTTCCCTTCCTTTCCTATGGCAGAGAGAGAGAGACAGCAAGAGAGGGAATTACAAGCAGGGGGAGTGGGAGAGGGAGAAAGCAGGCTTTCCGCTGAGCAGGGAGACTGATGCGGGCTTGATCCCAGGACCCTGGGCTCCTCATTGGAGCCAAAGGCAGACGCTCAACAACTGAGCCACCCAGGCACCCCTACTTGTTGCTTTTTAAAATTTCTTTTCTTTTCTTTTCTTTTTTTTTTAAAGATTTTGTATTTATTTATTTGACACAGACAGAGAGAGAGCACAAATAGGGGGAGCAACAGGCAGAAGGCAAAGGAGAAGCAGACTCACCAAGTAGGGTGCAGGGAGCCCCATGAGGGGCTCAATCCCAGGACCTCAGGATAATGACCTGAGCCCAAGGCAGATGCTTAACGACTGAGTCACACAAGCGCCCCTAAATATTTTATTTTATTTTATTTTAAGATTATTTATTTATTTGACAGAGAGAGAGAGAGATCACAAGTAGGCAGAGAAGCAGACAGAGAGGAGAGGGAAGCAGGCACCCCGCTGAGCAGGGAGCCCAATGCTGGGGCTCGATCTCAGGACCCTGGGATCATGACCTGAGCTGAAGGCAAAGACTTAACCCATTGAGCCACTCAGGTACCCTATATATATATATATATGTATATATATATATATATAATTTTTTTTTTTTAAAAGCCTACTACTCAAAATGTCAGCCATTTAAAAAAAATTTTTTTTTTCTGGGCAGAGAGAGAGATCACAAATAGGCAGAGAAGCAAGCAGAGAGAGGGAAAAGCAGGCTCCCTGCTGAGCAAAGAGCCTGATGTGGGGTTCCATCCCAGGACCCTAAGATCATGATCTGAGGTGAAGGCAGATCACTGCGCCACCCAGACACCCCTAAATATTTTATTTTTAAGTAATCTCTACACCCAACGTGGGGCTCGATGTCACAAACAAGAGTGTCAAGCTCCACGAACAAGCCAGCCAGATGCCTACCCTGCTCCATCTTAAACATTATCATTGCCTAGTACTTTACCCTTTCTTGTTTTTAAACCCTTCAAAATTAGTTGCCAATATAATTATTGTCACTTTTTAGATACACTTTTTTATTTTTTATTTTTATTGTCACTTTTTAGCTTCTCAGCGCTGCTTCTTTCCTTCAATTGCTTCCTTCGGGATTAATTTTTTTCTTTCTGAGGAACATCCGTTAGCAGTTCTTTCCACGAGGGCATGGAAGAGAACATCTTTTTCTTTTTTCTTGTTTTGTCTGAAATGTCTTTATTGGGCCTTCATTCTTGAATAACGTAGTCTGGCATAAAATTTTAGGGACAATGATTTCCCTCAGCACTTTGAAGATAGCATCCTTGCCTCTCATTGCTGATGAGAAGGCTGTCTAAAGATCATTTCTTTGTAGGGAAAATTTCTTTTTTCTGTGGTTTTCTGTAAGGATTTTCTCATTGTCTCTGGTGTCGTGAAGTTTCACTACAATGTGGCTAACTATAGAGTGATTCTATTTTCTCTGCTCAGAAATCACTGTGCCTCTTTCATCTAAAAATTCAGGTATCCATCTGCTCTGGAAAATTCATGGCTGAGTTTGAGCTGCTACTTCTATCTCAGGTGTCTTGGTTTCTGTTCTTCATTATTTCTAATCTTTTGGAAATCTCTACACTGAATTGGTACATTCATCTAAAGTGAATTTAGAACAGAAAGAAGTTCTCTAAGAGGTGATTTCTGTGTATTTTAGTAAAAGCAAATTTTACTTAGTAGCAGTACCCTTGGGGGCCCCAGAAAAACTCCCACCCACAGAGAACCCCCCCCACCAGGTTTTACTGTGCTTTCAGAAAAACACAAAGATGAATGTTAAAGAACGCAGAAGCATAAAATGACTTATAAACTGCCAAGAACATCAAAAGATCACCAAAGCTAACTAGAGAAAAGGGAAATTTTTTTTAGTGTTCTCTAAACCTTATGATGAAGACTGAGGGGCCCATTTCCATGCTTGTAGCCATTTCAGTTGGGCTCAAACCCTGTGAATACACCTCAAGATAAGAGATTTCTCCTCCACCTTTCTGTCTTACCAGCCATCCCTTACTAATTCAGTACTATTCTTAACGTGGATGAGAGAGACCAGCCGTAATGGATGGGGGGGTAGGGATAGGGGAGATAGCTTCACAGAAGTGAAGGGACTCTCCCACATCTAGCTAATTTTTTCTTTCAGCTGTTTTTTGTTTTTTTTTTTTTTAAGATTTTATTTATTTATTTAATTGACAGAGAGAGAGAGTGAGAGAGAGAACACAAACAGGGGGAGTGGGAGAGGGAGAAGCAGGCTTCCCCACAACCAGGAGCCTGATGCAGGGCTCGATCCCAGGAATCCAGGATCATGACCCAAGCTGAAGGCAGACACTTAACAACTGAGCCCCCAGGTGTCCCTGTTTTGTTTTGTTTTTAAGATTTTATTTATTTACTTGATAGAGAGAGCGCGCGCGCGTGCATGAGAGGCGAGAGGGTCAGAGGGAGAAACAGACTCCCCGATGAGCAGGGAGCCCAATGTAGGACTTGATTCCAGGACTCCAGAATCATGACCCAAGCTGAAGGCAGTGGCTTAACCAACTGAGCCACCCAGGTGCCCTGTAATTTTTTTTAAAGGAGGCTCCTTTAAAAAAAAAAAAAAAAAGCAAGCTTTTTTTAAAAAAGCTTGAACTCAAAACCCAGAGATCTGGAGTCATATGCTCTACTAACTGAGCCAGCCAGGCACCCCAATAGCTAGCTGATTTTTTAGGAAGAAAGCTGAACGTTTGACAAGCCCCAGTCTGGTAGAAGTTCCCTCCACCACCCCAGGTTCCCTGAGTAGCATCAGGTGAGACTCAGGACACCTGAGAGCCTAGAATGTGGTCTGGGACCCTGTTCCTGTGCTCCAACATTCTCTGAGACGTCTCCTTTCGCTATTGTTGCAGATTTGGGCTGCAGTGGGGTGGTCTGCATGCGGAACGTGGCAGGGAAGCCAAGAAGGCCTGGGTTCTGGCCACACGCTGAAGGGGACATCTGGCCTGCACCTCTTCCCACTCTGCCACCTGCAAGGCCCTTTGTGCTGTGGAAGAGCACAATATCTGCCCTGCACTGCCTCACACCCACTGAGCCACCCGCCACCTCCCAAGGCCTCCGCCTTCCCTTCTGTGAAACAGGGATGACAGTAGTTTTGCCTACCCGTCCCACAGGCTGAAGGCCCGTTTTGAAAGAGAAAAATATGTTTAAAATGTTGTAAGTCCATGGCACCTGGGTGGCTCAGTGGGTTAAAGCCTCTGCCTTCGGCTCAGGTCTTGATCCCAGGGTCCTGCCTCGGGCTCTCTGCTCAGCAAGGAGCCTGCTTCCCTTCTTCTCTCTCTGCCTGCCTCTCTGCCTACTTGTGATCTCTGTCTGTCAAATAAATAAATAAAATCTTAAAAAAAAAATTTTTTTTTAAATGTTGTGAGTCCTGCAGGGTGCTACTCAAATGAGAAATTACTGAGAAACCTGGTACAATTCTGTTTTATAATCATATAACTGAAGTTTTATTTTAAAAATACTAATAGGGGTGCCTGGGTGGCTCAGTGGGTTGGAGCCTCTGCCTTGGGCTTGGGTCATGATCCCGGTGTCCTGCGATCGATCGAGCCCCACAACGGGCTCTCTGCTCAGCAGAGAGCCTGCTTCCTCCCTCTCTCTCTGCCTGCCTCTCTGCTTACTTGTTATCTCTCTCTCTCTCCCTGTCAAATAAATAAATAAAAACTTTTAAAAAAAATAAAATACTAATATATGATTATGGTATAAAGTACAAAGAATTTCAGAAAATCCTACAAAAACAGTAAGCATCCTTTATCTCAGCAAAATGTGGTCTCCTATATTCTCCAGTCTTTTTCCCATACTGGTATATATAATTTTTTTTTTTAAGATTTTATTCATTTGACAGACAGAGATCACAAGTAGGCAGAGAGGCAGGCAGAGAGAGAGGAGGAAGCATGCTCCCCACCGAGCGAAGAGCCCGATTCGGGGCTCGATTCCAGGACCCCGGATTCATGACCTGAGCGGAAGGCAGAGGCTTTAACCCACCGAGCCACCCAGGCGCCCCCATACTGGTATATATAATTGTTGATTTCATTTAATATCAAGAGCGTTTGGGGGATAGTAAATATACTACATCATCATTGCCAATGATTTGAAGTTGTGGGTTTTTCCAACGGTGTGTGACCTGCGGTAAAGGAATTAATTAGAGAATATAACCAATCCCTACTGCTAGGTACTTCCACGGTTTTCCAGGTCTAAACAAAGCTCCAGTGTCTTGAAATGTACATCTTTGCACCCATCTACGGTTATTTTCATAGCAATGGACTTGCTAGATCAAAGGTCTGCGTGGGGTTTTTTTGTCTTTGTTTTGTTTTGTTTTTTATTTCTGCACAGTTTTTAAGTACTGGTACAAATATGTTGCCAAAAGGACTTGTTGGATTTTCTGTTGAAAACTAGTTCCCGCATCCCCCCCAGCCCGCCCCATTTCCTCCAGAGGAACCGTTGGGAGGGCTCCGACAGTCCCGCCCTAAGGCCCTAAGGGAGGAGGTATTCAATCATGAAAAAGGCTTGAGGGGCTAACCCTAAGCACCTCGGCTCTTGGACCCCGCAGGCGGATCCCCCTGGAGCGGCCCCACGGCTGGGCCTCCCCGGGATGAATTTACAAAGAGTGCCCAGCGGGTGCCAGGGGCCCATTTCCATGCAAAGCGCTCGGCCACTGCCAAGGTGCTGGCGCAGCGGGGGCGGCGCCGCGCTGGGGAGGGGGGGCCTGCGAGTGCGGCCACTTCAAAGCGCTCGGTTTGGGGCGGGCAGAGGAAGGGGCCGGGCTTGGAGGCCCACAAAGGGAAGCCTCCTAAGGCTGCCCCTTCCCCACCGAGCAGGCCAGGGGCACATAAGGCCAACAGTGCAGAGGCTGTGCAGGTGGGGACCTCCTCCTCACTCAGCTTCGGGGGACACCCTCCGAGGCTGCGACTCAGCCCCACTTAGGAACCTGACCTGCAGACTCTAGGCGCCCTCGGTCGGGGGCACCACGGATCTGAGACGAGAGCTGCAAAAGACCAGCCCAAGCCAGAACAAAAGTAACACCCTAAGCTTTTCCACCGTGCAGAATTCCCCCAACCTCGGCTTTCGCTTTTTGGGTTAGGAGTGGGTATCATGAAAGAAACGAGAAGTCAAGATTTGAGTCTGAAAGGATTACAATTCTCTCCCTCCCTACCCCCAGTTCCAGTATTACTGCAGAGTTAGCAGGCTAAGGCCAGTGGGTAATGGGATACTGGACAGAGCGTAGCCTGGCCTGGAGTTCCATCTGGGCTCCGGCTCCAGACCCACTCCCCGCCCCTCACCCCCCCCTACCCCCCCCCCCCCCGCCCCCCACTTTGAGGAGGGAGAAACCAGTGCCCCCTTTCCACACTCTCCTGCCGTAAGGCGTGCACCAGGGTAACCCCACCCCCCTTGGGGAGGGCTGCTTGCTCATCTGAGATTGTACGAAGTTTGCGGGGGGAGGGGGGATCGGTGACCCCCACAAGCTGCAGCGGTGCAGAAAAGGGCCTCATCTCCAATAGCTAAATAGCTGGCCCTAGGGTCTAGCCTTCATCTGCAGGGAGTGAGCAGCCTGAGCCCATCTTGCAGACACCTAAGTATTTAAGTTCATTATTCACGTACTCAACGATCTGTTGGGTACTTAGTCTGTGCTCAGCACTGGGATGGCAACTATGAACAACTCAAAGAAGACATTCAAAATTTACACATAACCCAAGAGAGAGAGGCACACAGGCACAAAGCCTACCTCGGACAACATTTCTGCCCTGGATTAGAATTGGATCCAAACTTTGCCTCCACCAGAGAGGGGCCTGGAGCAGCTCTCCTGAGCTCCCAAGGAGCTTCCCTTGGCTCCCACCAGATTTGTGGCGTGGTGGTTGAGGCTTCTTCCGTCCTGCCTTCTGGTAACTGTAACAAACAAAGAAGCCAACAGTCCAGAGGAAGCTTCTTCCTGATGATCAAGGTTGCAGATGTTCATGAACAACACCCCAGGGGTCAAAAGACAAGGAGCCTGGTGAGTGGCAGGGTGTCCAACTCAGCTCTGGGCAGAGGCACTGGCTAAATGGAGTCTGTATTCTGACCCTCAGCCTGCAAACTGACCATCCTCAGGGGCAGAAGTGTCCCTCTCAAAGCCACCCGGAAAGAGGGATGTTGTTATTTCCGAGCGTCCAGGCTCCAGGTTCCTCCAACTGCCCGCCCCCCCACCAATGATGTTCCTCCCCACCCCCCAACCCCAGTATGAACTCCTGTAATGCAACAGGGAACAAAGAGCGCCCTAGGGTCCTAAAATCTCAAGACCTTTAGAAGACCTTCTCTGGAGATGTGGTGTCTGTCCTTTCTATTATAAAAACCCCAGAGCCCTTCCCTACCAGCCTCAGCCTTTCATTAGGGTCCAGAGGGAAGAATGGGGTGAGCTAGAGGTGGGTTCAGAAAGGGCTGGTGCCCAGAAAGGGCTGGTCTTGTAGGCTGGGTCTAGGGATAAGAGGCTCTGGGCTTCCAGACCCAGCCAGAACACCTTCAGGGACAGCCTTGCTAGCCAGGCCTCTGGACCCACTACTAGTACCCTGAAGAGCCCTGCCTCCCACAGGGATGCCAATTAGAACATTCACTCCTCAGTAGAGTGAGAAGCCTGGGTGCATTCTCCTTGAACATTTTCTCCCAAGGGTGATATGACTCTAAGCAAGTGAAAGCAGAGTAGCCAACCCCCTGAGGGTGGTAATTCTCAAAATAAGTTCCCTGACCCAGCAGCCTCACCTGGAAACCAGTTAGAAATGCACGTTCTCAGGCCATAGCCCACAACTCCTAAACCATAAACACCAGGGGTCTGGCCCAGCAAGTGGAATCTTCTAAAGCCTGCTTCTCCCTCTCCCACTCCTGCTTGAGTTCCCTCTCTCACTGTCTCTTTCACTCTCTGTCAAATAAATAAAATCTTTGGGGGAAAAAAAAAAGCTTTCCAGGTGATTCTCATGTACAAGAAATTATAAGCATCACTGTTTTGGGAAGAAGAGGGCATATTATCTCACCTTTTTACTTGAATGCCTCCTCTGACAGACATCTCATCACCAAACAAGCCAGCTTTCCTTGAGCGGAGCTAGGCTTAGAGGCACATACAAGGATGTTTGCTACAGTATTGCTTGTGATGGTAACAATCTGGAAACAGTGTGAAGGAATAGTCATCAGTCACAAAATAGTCAAGTAACCTATGGGAATACACACTTGGGAATACTAAGCTGTGGTTATAAAAGAATGAGGCCGGTTTACATACATTGATGTGCAATGATACAGATCTTCAAGATGTACTGTTAACTGATAAAGGAATAAAGGATGTGATAAAAGAAGTTGCTAAATAATACACATAACTCAGATTTATGTGTTTTTTTTCTAAAGTTCACAGAACAATCTATCCTTTTATCGGTACACATATAAATGAAATGAAAATGTATTGAACAGACTGGAAGAAGACCCACCCAGAAGAAAACCCCCAGGTAGGGTCCTGGGATGGGAGAGCTTTAGCTTTAACCATGTTTTCCCCCCAGTGTCTGCATGATTTACATCATCAGAAGTCATTTTTAAAGAATAAATAAAAACTTTGAGGGGCAACTGGTTGGCTCAGCTGGTAGAGCATGTGATTCTTGATCTCGGGGTCCTGAGTTCAAGCCCCAGGATGAGCAGAGAGCTTACTTTAAGAAAAAAAATTTTTTTTAACTTGAAATTAAATCTACTTAGAAAAAGGAAGTCAAGCCAAGCAGCAAGCATTCCGGTGTGAGGTGGGGGGGCTTGCAACCTGGTATCGAGCACAGAGCCAGGGTGGGAGTCAGGTGCCATAGTCCTGGCCCCAGCTCATGAATGCCAGGTCATCCCAAGAAGAGAGAAGGGCTGAGTAGTAGGAGTGGAACACAGGAGCTTTTGTTGCCTGGGGGGCTGCTGGTCAGGCCAAGTCAATCTCACCTCTAAGGTGTTTGTAGCAGCCTTACCCCTTCCTCTCTTGGTTCTCTCATATCCATCCCCATCACTCAAGCAGTGGGAGGACCTTTGGTTCCCCTTTCTGAAGAGCACTTGGAGTCTAAAAAAGAAACTAGGGAAGAAGGACGCTTACCCCACCCTGCAAGGAATCATGTGCTGTTAGAGGGGAGGTCCAGGCAGGTAAGCAGAGATCTAGTATTTGGTAATCCCCACATAAGCTGTGAAAACATCCACCAGGAAGGCTTGTTTTCCATGCAGACCTAGACAGAGCAAACAGAACAGTCATGAGTGTCATGGTGACTGTCCCCAGAGCCTGGACCCAGGTCCTTGCCCTCTTCTCCAGCCCATCTGTAAACCTGCTCAGTGCTGCAAGTCCTCCAGCCTTCTGTCCTTTCAAAAGACCTCAGGACTTTTCACACACTGTGCCCTTGGCCTGCAGTGCTCTCTCCCCAAGCCCCCATTTACCAAGATAACTGCAATGTCGGCTTCAGATCTGTTGAACTGTCACTTCTTGGGAAGTCCTTCCTGAATGCCCCAGACCAGGTCATTTCCTGCTGAGGTCAGCCCTCATTTTAGTCTTTTTTTTTTTTTTTTTTTTTTTTTTTTTGTGAGCTCTCTGCCCATTATGGGGCTTGATCTGACCCTGAGATCAAGAGTCACATGCTCTACTGACTGAGCCAGCCAGGTGCCCCAGCTCTCATTCCAGCCTTGGATATCTCCTTCGTATGTTGCACACGTTACAATGATATGTTTATGTGTGTCTAATATTTGTGTTTTGTCCCTCTCCCCATCTTGCCTACTGGACCCTGAGCCCTGGGCCCCTAGGTGTGTCATCTCATCCAAAAACACAAGGCCATTAGGTACAAGAGGCTGAAGAAGTGAGAGGCAGGAAAGACAATAAGAGAATCAGGTTGTCTTAAAGAAATGTCAGTTTCCTCACTCAGCACAATTGGGGCTTATATGGATACCTAACAGTTCTAGGGGAAGGTCTGACTTAATGGCCAAATAATAATTACTACTAATTAGCACTACCCTTGTAAGAAAGCACTTAAAGTGTTCCTTCTTTTTTTTTTTTAATTAAGATTTACTTATTTATTTGAGAGAAAAAGAGAGAGCAAATACATGTGCAAACATGAGCAGGGGGAGGGGCAGAGAGAAAGAAAGAGAGAGAGAGAGAGAATCTCCAGCAAAGCTTTCTTTCCCTGGGATAGGAGGAAAACCTCAGCCTGGTCCAAAATATCAAAAACTCTAAATCCTTTCAATAAATCCTTCCTGAGCATCTATCGTGTGCCAGATGTAACCTCTGCACTCACAGGGCTTATTCCTCACAAGAGAGGGCTCTATGCCACAGCCCCCTGCCCTGTCTCCCC
The DNA here is from genome assembly GCF_002288905.1 of Enhydra lutris kenyoni. Taxonomy (NCBI): domain Eukaryota; kingdom Metazoa; phylum Chordata; class Mammalia; order Carnivora; family Mustelidae; genus Enhydra; species Enhydra lutris. The sequence goes on along the minus strand of NW_019154089.1, from coordinate 6,242,938 downwards.
ACACTGTGACTATATATTCCCATCACGCTGGAGCGCCCGTGGACCTTCTTCATCGTCATCATCATCACCATTATCATCAAGACTAACATATAGCATAACAAATAGCACTTACTAACACTAACAAGCACTAACAAAACACCCTTACTGTGTATGCATCCAAGTCTGGTTAAGAGCTTTACACATAGTCACACATTTAATGCACACAAAACCCTAAGAAGCAAGTACTCCTCCATTCTACAGAGGAGAAAACTGAGGCACAGAGAAGAGCAAGGCCTTCCTTTTGCCTTCCCAGCACCTATCCAACTGGGGTGGTGGGGTAGGCTGTTTCTCCAGGCTGCTCCAGAAATA
>NW_019154089.1:6083859-6242580 GCF_002288905.1 Enhydra lutris kenyoni | reverse complement strand
CTTTCTTTCTTTCTTTCTTTCTTTCTTTCTTTCTTTCTTTCTTTCTTTCTTTCTTTCTTTTTTTTTTAAGATTTTATTTATTTATTTGACAGAGAGAGAGATCACAAGCAGGCAGGCGAAGAGAGGGGGGAAGCAGGCCTCCCGCCAAGTGGAGAGCCTGATGCGGGGCTCTATCCCAGGACCCTGAGATCATGACCTGAGCTGAAGGCAGAGGCTTAACCCTCTGAGCCACCCAGGTGCCCCTCCAGAAATACTTTCTTCAGAGTTTGGGAAAAATGGAATGTGTGTTATCTGAGTGTTCCAGCCTTGGCTACACGTTAGATGTCCAGCTAAAGCTGGAGAAGGACATAAAAGGCATTCAGTGTCTACAGGAATACCCCTGGAAAGAGACCCTTTTCCTTTGGCTTTTCCCCCTAATTATCAGTGCCGCAGGTTGTGTTCCTTATGAAGGAAGCTGCCATCAGGGAACCTGGGGAGCAGGTGGAGGTGGGAGTTGCTGTCTCGTGCCAGCTGTTTCCAGACCTTCGGTTCCCTGAGGATGTGAAGGGCACAGAGAAGGCTGTCCGACACGCAGCTGCCAAGCCCCTGCTCTGTGCTCCACCCTCCTTGACGAGACAGGCCTGGGCTGGCCTGCAGACACAGAACCCAAATGGAGCCCTGGCCTCAGAGGCTGGAGATCTACATGGGTGGTTCATACAAAACCAACCTGTACACACATGCATAGGAGGGAAATCAACTGGCTCTCCTTCAGGAAAGGCGACAGGGAATAGGAAAATGGAGGAGGGCATTTGGCTGAGGGCTAAGAGCTTTTGCGGTGGAATGTCCAGGGCAGGCAGGGTCTACTCAGAGCATCATGCAAAGCCCAGGGGGCCAGGTAGCTTAGGGCTTGCTTAGGGAGCCCCATGTGAAATGGCAGCATGTCCTCAGCACAGAGAGATCACTCAGGGAGCAGAGATGAGCTGGGAGAGATGGGAGGTCCCCCTGGGCAACTACAGGCCACAGTGAGGACTTTAGATTTACCACACAGGGCATGCAAGGTCATGATAGTCAGCAAAGAAAGTCCATCTGTGATGTGGTCCTTCAAGCATCTAGGAAGGACGGCTCTGGCTGCTGTGTGGTCTGTGGCTGGAATGGGGCCAGGTAAGACAGAGAAGAGAGTGACAACATCCGGTGAAGGGGGCCAGGGGTCTGCATTCAAACTGTCACAAAGAAGGTGAAGAGGAGGAGACAGACTTTGGACACACCAAGGAAGAAGAACAGGTGGACTCGGGGTCCACCCAGGGTGGGAAATGAGGGAGTAGGAAGCCAGAAAAGTGCCTCGAATGTGTCTGGCCCAGGTGAGCAGATGGAGGTCGTATTTGCTGAGCCAAGAACCTAGGAGGAGCTGCACTGGCTTGGGAACCTCTTCCGTCTCGATCTAGATCCGCTAAACAAACATATACGGAAGGCCCACTGTGTGCCTGGCTAGATGTTCCCTTTGTTGACAAAGCCATAGATGAGCTACGTCATTTTTATTCCAGGCTTTCCCAGGTGAGGAGGCTCTGGCCAAGGCATCCGCTGCTGGGCCTCCCGGACCACTGACACCCCAGACTTTCACCCCAAGAAACCCACTCCACAAGAGAGCCCAGAGGCCAGATAGAAAGAGAGAAATAAAGGCTGTTGTTGACACGAGAGGAAAAACCAGGCTTCCTGTTTGAACTCGGGTAGGTACTGGAAGTTGTGAGTAATGTTGAATCTTGGCCGGCTCCGAAGGCGGTCTGCGGTGGGGGCTTCTCACACTCGCTGTGAAGAGCGGCTTTGAATCACCCACTTGCAGGAGACCTGGGGCCCGTGGCAGGCCTGTGGAAGGAGTGCTGCATCCACGCGGGCAGGCCACAAGGGAGGCAATCAGCGTGCACTGCTGGCTGCAATCGCGTGTCCTCCGGAAGGACCCAGTGTCAAATGCTAAGAGCTTCTCACATCTGGGTCCCCAGTGCCCTTGGCTCCTGTGGCCAGACCATTCCCAGGCCCCTGGAGGCTGGAATTGTCACCTTTTACCCCACTTGAGGTCGGACCTGTGCAAGAGGCCATAGGGGGCTCGGGGTCTACTCTGGACCTGGAATGCTGGCCGGCACGAAGCCAGCTCCCTGTGGGACCTGGGGAAGGGTCCTTGGCCTCTCCCATCCCCAGGCCTCTGTCTGGAAAGGGAACCCATATGGGAATAAAAACTCAAGCCAGCTACAGAGGTAAAGTCCCAGACACTGGGTGAGTGCCTTATCTCGTTGGAGCCTCACAACGTTCCTGCGTCACAGACAAGGAAAATCTTTTTGTTCTAAAGTGTACATATTTTTTAATGTTACTGAGGTATAACTGAAGTATACTAAACTATACATAATTAAAGTATATAATTAAATTCTGACGTGATTACACTCATGCAATCATTACCACAAGCAACATAACGAACGTTCCCATCTTGCTCAAGTTTCCCACACCTTTTTGTAACCCACTCCTCCCTCCTTCCACCTCCATCTCGGGCCACCTGACCTGCTTGCTGACTATATAGATTCCTTTACATTTCCCACAGGTGTTTTTTTTTAATTTTTAGAGATTTTATTTGCTTATTTGAGAGAGTGAGAGAGCACAAGCAGGGGCAGGGGAGGGTAGAACAGAGGGAGAGAGAGAAGCAGGCTCCCTTCTAAGAGGCTTCTGACGTGGTGCTCAATCCCAGGACCCTGAGATCATGACCTGAGCCAAAGTCAGACGCTTAACTGACTGAGCCACCCAGGCACCACTTCTACAGTTTTATATAAATCTAGTCATACAATATATGCACCCTCTTTTGTCTGGGTTTTCTCATTCAACAGAATTGTTGTGAAATCTACCCATGTTGTTGCCTGTGTTGCCTGTATCAATAGTTCACTCCTCTTCATATTGCTGAGTAGGAGTCCATGATATGGATATACCACAATTTACCCAATTACTTACTGGTAGACATTTGGGTTGTTTCCAGTTTCTAGCTATTGTAAAATAAATTGTTCTAAGCATTTGAGAATGTTATTATGTGCATGTTTTCATTTCTCTTTCATTTCTCTTCTAAAAGTGGTTTTACAGTCCCATCAACAGTACAGTAGATTCACATCCTCACCAATACCCAGTATGGTCAGTTTTGGGATGAGTGTGTGTGTTTTTCAGTTCTGTTGGATATGGTAGTGGTATCTCACTGTGGTTATAAATTTGCATTTCCCTGGTGACTAATGATGCTGAGCATATTTTCATGTGCTTATCAGCCATTTGTATATTTTCTTTTTAAAAAATTTTTTTAAAAGATTTTATTTATTTATTTGAGAGAGAGAGAGATCTCAAGTAGGCAGAGCAGCAGGCAGAGAGAGAGGAAGGGAAGCAGTCTCCCCACTGAGCAGAGAGCCCGATGCAGGGTTCGATCCCAGGACCCTGAGACTGTGACCTGAGCCGAAGGCAGAGGCTTAACCCCCTGAGCCACCCAGGAGCCCCATTTGTATATTTTCTTTTGTGAAGTGACTTTACAAATCTTAACATCTCAGAAACTGAGACACATCTTATAGTTGATGGCTTACTATATAGTTTAACTGGCAGAGAGCAATTTTTCTTCCTTGGCGGGGACATAAAATATGATACACCTAATGATAGATGGAGTCTTAGATTTATGAAATACATGAAGTCACTTGTCCTGGGAGACACAGTGGATGGGGAACAGAGTGTCTAACCCTAACCCCGGGCTTTTAAACAATACATTATTCTTCCCAGTTAGGAGAGTCAAGACCAAATGTATGGTCAGCGTGAGAAAAACGAAACGGGTCATCCACTACACTACTATGCTCTAAGTATTGGGCCGCCCCAGAGCCCTGGAACATTCAGTGGGGGACCCACTGGAAGGAGAAGCAGCCCCCACGAGTGAGGCCCCAGCTGGTCTTGGAATCTCGCTGCACAGCAGTTGTCCACTACCTGAGCCTTCAGCTGGCAAGGGGTCGCCAAGAGCAACCACCTGCCACACAGGTGTGTAGAGTGGAAGGTGCTGAACAGGATGCAGCCTGTGACCTGTGGGACTCTGGGCCCAGAGAGGCAGTCAAGAGAGACCCATGGAATCCATACTCTGCAGAGGCCGGAAGGGCTCAGAAGGAGCAGCAGTGGTCCCCAAGTGGTTTGTGACTAGGGTAAAATCATTGCTGTATGGTGCCTAAGGGTCCCGGCAGGGCGTTTTAGGTCATCAAAGTTCAATTCTTGCTTCCAGCCCTTACCAGCTCTCTGACCTCAGGCATACATGTGGCTTAACCTTCTGAACCTCGGTACCCCCTCCCCACCCCACAAACTGAGGGATTAATGATATGATGGTGAATATTTCTATTCCTTTTACAAATCAATAAACAGGATTAAATAAGAAATGTAGGTAGAGTGCTTGGCTCAAAAGAGGGCTCTTTGGGGCACCTGGGTGGCTCAGTGGGTTAAAGCTTCTGCCTTCAGCTCAGGTCATGATCTCAGGGTCCTGGGATTGAGCCCCGCATCACTCTCTCTGCTCAGCGGGGAGCCTGCTACCCACCCCCCCCGCCCCCTGCTTGCCTCCCTGCCCACTTGTGATCTCTGTCTGTCAAATAAATAAATAAAATATTTAAAAAAAAAAAAAAGAGGGGTCTTTGGTGTGGGCTTTAAGGATAGCTAGAAATGGGGCACCTGGATGGCTCAGTGGTTAAGCATCTGCCTTCAGTTCAGGTCATGATCCCAGGGTCCTGGGATCGAGCCCTGCATCAGGCCCCTTGCTCAGCAGGAAGCCTGCTTCTCCCTCTCCCACTCCCCTTGCTTGTGTTCCCTCTCTTACTGTCTCTTTCTCTGTCAAATAAATTAAAAAAAAAAAAAAAAAAAAGATAGCTAGGCATTCAACTGGATAGAGGAATAGGGGAATCCCCAGAGGGGAAACCTGTGTGTTCCAAGGCAGTGCGTGTGGACCCACTGGAAAGGGACTGAGGTGGGAAGAGTCGGCAGGAGCCGTGACTCCTCTGCCTCCGCCTTGGAAAGACCTTTACAGCTGCCTCAGAGAGCATCTCCTGAAATGCAGCCAGGAGTTGTGTGTGTGGCTGAGGGCCCGGCAAGGAGGCTCAGAGGGCCAGACACTCTAAACCAGATCCAGAAGCCCTAGCCAGCATCTCAGTCCCTCTAGGGATCCCTTCCCGAAGCACTGCCTGCGAGACAGTCCAGAAATCCCCACACGTCCGCTCAGGTCCTGGCCAGCCACCAGCTTGCCAGACTACCCATGGCTAGCAGCTTAATCTTTCTGCACCTCAACTTCCCCATCTCTCAAATGGTGACATGAAAATACGGCATGCCCTCCTGCCCACCACACAGAGCTGTGGCTGAGATCAAATGAGCTGCTGAAAGTATGCGAAAGTGCCTTGAGGCCGATAAGATGTTCTGCTTATGCAAATCCAGGGCAGCTCGCAGAATCTCATCGACTGCCATGCCAGGCAAGGACACTGGACAGTTCTTCCTGGGACACCTGTGCTTTTCTGACCAAGAAAGTGAGGCCCAGAGAGGGAAAGTAACTCACCTAAAGTCACACAGCTGGTAAGCCAGATTCAAGCCCCAGTTTGAGTCAAGCGAGGTTGAATCCCTCTGTCTCACAGGCCAGTGGGTCTCTGTGGTTTCTGGGGGTCCCTAGGCACAAGGTAAACCTAAAAATGAAGTTGGGAGCCAAGACGGTCCCTCCTAACAGACTTGGGGAGCCACCAAATCCATGCAAAGTTTAGAGGTCTTTGAAAATGCCTGGTCTCTGCAGACACAATTATGGGACCTCCGCTGGAAATCCCTTCCCTTGGCCTTGGGGTATTTTCTGCAGTCATTGCCCTCATTACACTTACTTCCCCTGTAAAATGGGCATAGTGCTACACTTACAGGGGTTTGCCTTGTCCCTCATACTGATATCAACCATCTCCGTGGGGTGGGAGAGGAGATAAGGGACATGAAATTGCTTTGAAAAACCAACCAATGCTGACACAACCCAGGGGTCTGTTTCTATTGTGATGTAATGACTCCCGGTGTGGGCGGCCCTTGGTAGATTCCCAGTATTGATGAACTATCAGAAGAGGTCAAATCAATTGGCAGGAGATGCCATGGCTGATGAACCGGGTCCCCAGGGACCTCCCCAGGAGAGTGCAGATGTTCCCAAACCCCCTGGGCCACTCAACAGCAGTCTCACGGAATCTTCGCAACTTAAAAAAATTGATGGGCATGAATGCACAGATTCTTGGCAACTTTTGTGGAGAAGAAACAACTCTTTCTAGGACTTGCCCCCATCTCTCCTCTCATAAAATTCCCTTCTGATCAGGGCCTGATTCTTTTCTTCTCTTCCTTTCCTTTCCTTCTTTCTTCCTTTCTGCATCATCTCGAGTACAAGCAGCAGAGAGGAGAAGTCATAGACTCAGCACCTTCCTATCCCACTTCTCATAAGTTCGGGCCCCTGATTTTCCCTTGTGACGCGCGTCCTAATGGTGAGCACGAGGTACAGTGAGCGGTTTTGAAGGCAGCTCCTTATCGTGGAGCGTTATCTGAGCCATCAAAGAACATTTGAGGAAGAAAAAAAAGCAGTTTCACCATCAAACTTGAAGGTTTGACTGTTAAAAGGAAGAGCCGGGACAAAGCAACCACAGCTTTTATCGCACATTCATGAGGGTGGTGTGCGGTGGGAATACTATATATTTTGGGCCTGCTGCTGAGAATACCTCCATGGCCTTTGAACAAAACACAAACCATGCTATGGAAATTGCCGGTAATTGTCTTTACCTCCAGTTTCAGAGGGCGCACACCCGGCCTTGCGGTTGTGGGCGCCGTTTCATGCTGGGGTTCGCGTCCCCAACTCTGCTTGGCACAGAGAGAGTGGAACAGATCAGGGCCTCAGATCTGCGCACACCTGTGGTCGCTGCAAGGAGGCGAGGCGGACTGCCACAAGATAAGGCAACAATGGAAAGTTTCTCACCTGAAAGGTTCGGGGACCAGCCGGGAGGCCTGGGCACCTGGGGGAGAGTCATCTGCCCCCAGAAACAAGGAACGAGGTGGGGAACTGGCCCCCAGAGCCCAGACCCCTCCCTCCTAGGAACCACCCTCCATAGCCCCCGCCTCAACACACACTATTCATTTTCTTGCATGGTTTCTTAAACATCAACACTGAGGGATTCCTTTTACCTTTGAAAGGCAATACCTGCCTTCATCTATCAATAGTGCTCCTTGAAGAAAATCAACAGAGCGAACAGAACTTTGAAGATCAGAGATTTGTTTTGCAACAGCATGCGCGCTCTGTAGATAGGCCCCTCATTCACGGCAGAGGTAATCCAGGGCCTCCCCAGAGCACGGGTACCAGCAGGATAGGCCTGCTGCCAGAGGCTACTCCAGGGCCGTCCACAGAGGTCCTCTGGCCCATCTCCTCAGCCCAGGCAGTTCCAGAGCGGGGTGGGGACCACACAGAAAGGAGCCCCACAACTCCTGAGCCTCCAGGCTCTCTGGGGGTTAGGGAGGCCCCTGTGGCCTGTGACCCTGTTGGCACCAAAGAAAGCTTGGGCCTGAGCCAGTCTGGGTGGGACACCTGGGAGGGGGCTGACCACGAGCCCAGGGGCCTTTGAAGGAAAGTGCGTTGGAGAGAAGGGGTAATCAGCCTGACTCGGTCATTCCATTTGCTCCTGCTTTTGCTTTTTTACCCTTTTGTATTATAAGAAATAGCATAAATCATCAGACAAAGACATAAAGCATGAATGTATAGCATGAGGAATTGGAGTGAGCGCTCTCAGAGCACGTCTAGGACCAAGAACTAGAAGGTGGTCTGCATGTCTCTTGCCCCCTCCCTGTCCCACCCCTTCCCCTCTCTCCTCACCACAGGTCACCACTCTATCCCAGCTTTGAGGGCAATCCCTTCCAGCTCGAGTTTTGCCCCCTGAGCTTACCTCCTCTAACACCATAGAGGAGTATCGCCTGGTTTGGAACTTGATGTGAAGGGAATCAATCATACCTACTCTTTCGGCTTCTTTCGATCAACACCACGTGTTTCAGACCACCCGTGTGGTTGTGTGTCTCGGTGGTTTGTGCATCGTTACAGCAGCCTACCTCCCGGCCCGCTTGGCGGCACGGCCTCTCGGTTTGCAACAAGCAGTGCCTGGGGGAGCCCAGAGTGCTCACTCCCTTGAGCGAGCCGCGGCGCCAGCCTCCCGCAGGCTGTGGGGGTTTGCCCAGACTCCGTTGTCTCCAGCTGGCCTCGATCTGTGGGGGGAGGCCAGGACCAAGAGCAGTGGGCTCCCAGCTTACTCCGCAGAGCTTCCCCCAGGGGCACCCTGGAGGCTGCAGGGACTCACGACGAAGGTTTGCCCCAACCTTGGCCCAGGCGCCTGGCAAGGGCAGTGATCCATGGCTGCCCTGCCACCTCTGAAAGCCAGCTGGGCACTGGAAACAAACAATGAACCCGAGCACGTCCCAAATGAGAAGCAGGTGTCTTCCTGGGACCAAATTTCTTAACATTCCATCCTCTTGGTTTACCCCTTCTCCAATGTGGTTCCCATTTGAAGGAGTCTGAGCCTTTGGAGCCCAGAACCCATATGAAAAATGATATAAATTATAGCTCACCATCCCAGCATGGCTGTTTGGGAGTTTGGCATAAACATTAAGGAAGGGCCACCCTGATTATAAGGTAGAGACTCTGGGGAGGGCAGGGAGAGCTGGGCAGCCCCCCAACATGCATTTCTCTGTTTCCCTCTTGGTGCGGGGTTTAGCCAGTTCCCAGGGTTCTTTGAAAACGAGGCTCTGTAGGAGTTAGCGAGGAAGGCTCCAAGGTGCTGGGAGCAGGGACAGGTCACCTCCTGTCTTCTGCCCTGCCATGCCTCCCCTCATACTCTGATTCAGGCCCAGCCAGTTCCTACCTCCCCGCCTTCACCCACACAGTCCTCCCACCTACCCAAGTGTACCCCTTCCCATGCCCCAAAGATGTTCGAATTCTCCACAGACCATTGCTGGACATTTGGTTCAGAGACCCACTGATGTCCTGCTCCCAAACGCCGGGCATCCCTCCTCCTCCTTCTCTTCCTTCTCCTCCTCCTCTGAACCACACCAATTAGCACTGATTGCAGAATACATGTATTGTTCTCTAACCATTTCATGTGTGCAGGTCTCAAATCCCCAGATGGGAGTGGGGGCAGGGGCGGACACTGGCCAAGCCTCTGCTCTGCACCCCAGTGTTCCCATCTCTGAAGGAAGGAGCCCCCCCACCCAATATATGGCCTGGGGGCCCTGGTCTTCAGAAAAGCTATGTGATCGTTGAAGGACTACCCTCCCACCCTCGGCCTCTACCCCCAGGCCCTCTGCCAGGAAACCCACTCCCACCAAGCCTCAGCACAAGGTGGGAGCCCTGGGCCTCCACCCCCAGCCCCAGCACTGGGGCAAACATCCTAAACCACCGAGTACTTCTAAAAATACGGTGTTTTTGTCAGAGAGCAACCTTCCACTTCCTTCAGACTTTGATCCCCATGCAACCCACAGAGGAGAAGACATACTTACAATAACAGTTTACAGCTTTCATCTCCCTTTGGGGGCTACCTCTCAATGGCTTTGAACCCCCAGCTGGATGGTGGTACCCCGTAGTCCTTCTGAGCATGCTCAGATCCATCTGCCCTTGGTGTGCGGATGGGAGACAAATACATCTGTCCCCTGGGTGGGTCTGCTCTCAGGGACAAAAGTCCAGGACACAGAGCTGCCGGGGCACAAACTGGCCATGGAAACTTATGCACGTTTATAAGGCCCTTTACTGTCTAAAATCTAGAGAGAAAGTTCATGCTAGAATAGGGTGGAATAAATAAGGGTTCAAGTACAGAATGGGCTGGAAAACAAAGGATGGAGAGGCTGGTGCTAGTACAGTGCTCAGATAGAAGAAGACGCTCCATAAATAATTGTTAGGCTTTTAGGGAATGTTTCTGGCTGGAGAGATCAGGAATGTTCTACCCGCAGTCTTATAGGCAGGGGTTCAGAAGGAGGCTGATAGGTGGGGATGGGGAAGTAAGGATTTCCTGGTAATGGGAACAGCATGGGCAAAGGCTCAGCCACACACTGAACAGGCAAAGTGAAAATTCACACCATATTTGGCTGAAAGGGAGCTATGAACATTCTTCCGCGGACTCTACAGATACACAAGCCGTTGCTGTTCTGAAGAAAGCACAGGTACAGGCGAAAGCACAGGATGAAATGAAAACCGTGATAAAAACGATCATCTATGAGCACCAACTGTATGCCAGACCCCATTCTGAGCCCTGAACACACAGGTCTTTGCAACAGACCTCAACTGCTGTTAATCACGTTTATCTTTCCTTGAGGCGGACAGCCTCAGACAGGAAATGTCCTTGGGCTCCAGGTCAGTGACAGAGCTGGGTTTGAAGCCAGGCAGCCCAGCTCCCAGTTGATAAGACCCAGCAGACTCTGCCTGAGGCCTCGGTGATTCTGGCTGATTCTGTGCTTGCTGACCAAGACCCTGGCCTTCCTGCTCACTGGGGTGCCCAGGGAACGATCCCAGCACCCATTTACTCACGCCTCCTAGAGGCCAAGCACCCACCAGCCTTTGAAGTAAGTGCAGCATTTAGTTACAAAACCAGGCAAGGAAGCCGAGGTGCAGAGAGGCTAACTGACACAGCAAGTGACAGAACGGGGATTTGAACACAGATCCGTCTGACCCCAAATTCCGAGCCCCTATCTTCTCTGCAGCCTCTCTGGGTTTCACCTCCTGCCCGGGAATTCCAGACTGTGAGTAATTCCAACATGTCTGAAGAAGTTAAAATCACTATAATTTCCTAAAGACTTTAAATGGAGGCAGAACAACTATCTTCAAAACAAAGAATTTATCAGCAAAACTGCCAAGGGGGCCTCTGAGTCACTGTCTTGGGCTTCTCTCTGTTTTGGAGAGGGAGGTGTGTGTAGAAGTCCCCAGCACAAGGGCCAGGCTTAGAAAAAACCAAGGTTGGGTTCCTAGCTTTGCCTCTCACATGCTTTTCAAACCTGGGGTCATACCTTGACCTTTCTGGATCCAGATCCCCATCTAGAAGATGTGCGGGTCTTTCCGGGTGATCTCCAACATTGACTCGAGATCTCACTACGTGGGTCTGTTCACCTCACCGATCCCCAGCCGCTCACCGCTACCGCACCCCCTCCCCCAACCCTGGCAGGGAAGAAGCAAAGGTACTGTTCCAATAGTGTAGATCTACAGCTCAGTAAATTCACTCTAGGCCTCAGGTTATCAGAGATGTCCATGTGAATCTTCTTTTCTGGTTGCAGCCCCTGCCTCTTCTCAGGGCGCAGCAGAACCAACGGAATTTCCCTGTCGGCTGGTTCACAGATTTGACCCAGGTTTGCCAAAGCCACCTGCAGCGGAGGCCTCTTTCAAGCTCACGCACAATCCTCCTTCCAGGGAATAAAGGTGATTTGTGGATTCCTGACCCTGAGTCATAAATCTTCCAGCAATCGGCTGTGTTTGGGAATGGCAGCCGCCCCGGCCCCCCTGATAGTAGGCATGAGTCATCGGAGCACAGGTGCACCTCGCTGGATAGAGCTGGAGACGGTCCTGCAAAGTTAAACGTGAATGCAACCACTTCCAATACCCTAGGAGAAGCCGTTCCCTTCTGGGGTGGGTAAGACCACTGCCTCTTCTTAATAAGGCGGGGCTTCCACGTATTGGGAGCACTGAGGAGGGTGAGGAAGTTGTAAGCCGGGACAAGACTGACCCATATGCATGTGCGTCTGTCCCCAGCACGGCCGCGCAGGTCCCTTGTGAGCAGTACCCACGGAACTCTGCTGTGGAAGCTGCGTGTGTCCCCAGTGTGTCTGCAGGCATACGGACCAGGCCAAGGGATTCCGGGCTGGGCCGGGCTGGCTTTACACAAGGCAGAGCTGGGAATCCCACCAAGGCCCAAGCCCTACAGGCCTGTGGTTGCCCAGAGGGCCTGACCAGGTCTTCCGGATGTGACTTCCTTCTAGAATTCCCGTCAGTGCCCCTTGTGCCAGGCTCTGAGGTCAGGAGTGTGCAGGGGAGCATAGTCCTCTGTGCAGAGCAGAGACCAGTACCCACAGTTCTAGGTGTAGTAGGGGTAAGGGCACTCTTCCCTCTGCCCCATCTTCCCCTGAGGGAGAAATGGCTGCCAGGCCCCAACCCTCCAGAGATGGATAGAAAGCGGCCACAGCAGCCCTTCTCCTGCTGGCCATTCCCTCTTCTGGGAAACTTTTCAACATTCCCCAAGCTGGAATCTCTTGCCTCATCTGAGAGTAACTGTTACTTTCCTGTAAACCACAGCTCCAAGACCACTGAGGTGCCCCATAGACCTGGGCTGTGTGATCCCAGAACACTGGGGCCAGCCAGGCCATGGAGGGGGGCACTGCAGCTGTCCTGCTGCTTGGTTTAAAACCAAGTCCCCAGGGCTGGCCACCACCTCCTCCCGGCAAGCACGAAGCATTTCCAGTAGGAGCTCTTAGAGTCTCCAGAGGGATGCAAGGGTCCAAATCCCAGCCTGTTCTGGGCCTCGACCTCCAAAATGCCTATGTGGGCAAAGGGAGGGAGCACTAACATATATCTAGCCCGCCTCTCCTCTTTTCTCAACAGGGCCCCACAGGTCAGATCCTGGAAGAGCAATAGAGCTTCTCCTAGTCCAATAGCCGCTGTCAATGCAGTAGGACCGAGAAGATGTGAAACAGGGCAACTGCCTCTGCACTCCCCACAGAGCGGCCTCTGTCCCCACACCCTAAGGCCGGTGGACAGAGTGGGAGGGAACCGCTCTAGACCCCACCGCTGCCTTGCCCAGGGTGAGTACATAGTGATAGGGCCTCCCAAGGCCACTGCTGGGTTCCTTCCCTGGGCCGGGAAGGGCTGTGGAAACCCAAGGCAATGTCTTCCATTTTAACCAAGAGCTCTGGCTTTCCTTTACTCGGGCTGCGGCAACCAGGAGTGATCCCATTTGGAAGCATCAGTTCTTTCAGGAGTTTTGCCCTCTTCTCCGGCATTTCAAAGGTGCTCACAGAACACGGATAGCTGTGCCACGAAAAAAATGTACTGTAGTAAAAAAAAAAAAAAAACCAACAACAACAGGGGGCGCCTGGGTGGCTCAGCGGGTTAAAGCCTCTGCCTTCGGCCCAGGTCATGATCCCAGGGTCCTGGGATCGAGCCCCGCATCAGGCTCTCTGCTCCGAGGGGAGTCTGCTTCCTCCTCTCCCTCTGCCTGCCTCTCTGCCTGCTTGTGATTTCTATCTGTCAAATAAATAAATAAAATTAAAAAACAACAACAACAACAAAAACCTGTACTGTAGTCAAATACGATTGGAAAATTTGAGCTTAAATTAAACCAAATGGATTTCTTCTGAGAAGAACCTCTCAGAGCGTTTATTTACCGTGCTAATATGCATCTCAAAAATCTAAAGAGGCGGGGGCACCTGGGTGGCTCAGTGGATTAAGGCCTCTGCCTTTGGCTCAGGTCATGATCCCAGGGTCCTGGGATCGAGCCCCACATAGGGCTCTCAGCTCACCAGGGAGCCTGCTTCCTCCTCTCTCTCTCTGCCTGCTTCTCTGCCTACTTGTGATCTCTGTCTGTCAAATTTAAAAAAAAAAAAAAAAAATCTAAAGACAGTGTAAGCTGTTTCCCTGGATGGCTTCTGACCTTTTTTTGATGGACTTTATCACAGGACTGGGGTTTACTGAAATCCCTGGGGGGACGTGTGTCTATACCTGGTGTTGCTATCCCCTTCTCACTCTCCAAGGGCCCCAGCATGCTGGGGGAGGCTGGGGAGGCACAGAGACCAGGCTGTGCTGTTGGGAACAGTAGCCACTTGCGCACTCAGCTGTTTACACTGAAGTTGATTAAAATTAATCATAATTGAAAATACACCTTCTCGGGGCACCTGGGTGGTTCAGTGGGTTAAAGCCTCTGCCTTCAGCTCAGGTCATGATCCCAGGGTCCTGGGATGGAGCCCCGCATACGGATCCCTGCTCAACGGGGAGCCTGCTTCTCCCTCTCCCTCTGCCTCTCCCCCCCCCATTTATCCTCTCTCTCCCTCTCTTTCTCTCAAATAAATATATAAAATCTGCAAACAAACAAACAAATAACAACTAAGTGAGTGAGGCAGCAGTAAACCAGGGATCTTCCTAAGAGGGAACCGCCCCTGTGGAGGACAACTTGACCATTGCCATCACAGCTAGAAGCACAAAGTTTCTGTGACCCAGCACTTCCATAGCAGAGAATTAGCCTATAGATGTACTTGCACATGTGTGCAATGCTAAATGGGTACGACCATCCCCGTCAGCATTGCTTATCACCACACCTATCAAAAACAACCTAGATAATGACCCAAAGAGGCCTGATTCATCAACAGAAGGTTTATGGACACAATGGATGCTCTCTCACTTCTAAAGCAGATGGACAGGCATCTCTGTATACTGATAGGACGTCATCTCCGAGGTGTACTGTTAAGCGAAAAAAAAAACAAAAAAAAAACAAAAAAAAAAAAAAACAAAGCACAGGACAGCAGGCTTAATATGCTATTTGTGGCAGGAAAAAATGCGCACAATGCAAGCATATATGGTCACAGATGCATGAACTCCCTCCAAAAAGATACACAGGAAAGTAGTAAGAGCAGCTGCCTCAGGAAAGGGGTGGGGTAGGGGAGAGGGGTACAAAGGAAACAATTTTCACTGCATAATTGTTTGTACCTTTTTTCCTGTACCCTTTGAAATTTGTCCCACTACCTATGTAGTCTTTTCAAAAGAGAAATGAAATAAAGTATAAGAAAACCTCCCTGAGCCACCCATTTCCCGTTTTCTTGCCCCCAGGAAAACTTTATCTCTGGCTCCTGAAGACCCTTGCTGGTGACTTGGAGACAGCCCAGGGAGCTCGGAGTCTCCCTGCAGTGCCTGGACACATCCCAGGGCGCTGGCTGGAGAGGGCAGGGGGCGGGTGGAGGGGTGAGCAGGATGTTGCCCACCTTCTGGAAAAAGAGGCCAGGCCAGAAGCCAGAAGCATTCAGAGTTCCACAAGCAACGTTTTTTTCCACATTTTTTTTCTTGTGGTACAAAAAACACCTAACATAAAATTGAGCATATCAAACATTTTAAGTGTGTAGGTCGGTAGTGTTCCTATACTCATATTATTGCATGACAGATCTCTAGTACTTTTTCATCTTGCAACATTGAAACTCAATGTTGCAATGACTCTCCTCCGCATCCCTCCAGCCTTTGGCAGCCAGCTTCCTCCATTCGGCTTCTATGTCAGAAGCATTCTTGCTACTGGCTGGGAAGATAGGCCTGGGGTCAGAAGTCCCAGGATGTCCTGGCAGAGTATGCACCTGTCCTTCCCAGCCCAGGCAACTCTGTCCTGCTCTCCTTAGAAGCGGTATAGCTTCAGGGTTGGGAGCATGGACATTCCATCTTCCCATTCACCAAGCTGTATGTTCTTGGGCAAGTCTCAGCCTGTTTCCAGTTCAGTAAAGTGGCAACTCACTCAGATAATAATACTTTTCTCTCCATCAGGTGGAGTGATGTAGAGAGCACATTAGGTGAGTTGTCCAGCCCCTAGGACAGGCTCAGCCAATGCTGGCTTTGGTTATGATGCCTGCGCTGGGAGGGAGGCCCTGCTCTATGAGAGGTCAGAGCCTTCCCAGGGCCTTGACAAGTATTCCTAGAACAGAGAGGTTAAGATTCTAGGTCACCACAAGTCCCCAGGAAAATCCCTCCCCTCAGAAGTTCCTAACTTGGGGTCTATGGAATTGAATGTAGAACTGGGCAATTGTGGGTGTTTCCCCCGAGGAAGTTTCCTGCTTCTGTTAGACCCTCAGAGGGGCCACAATCCGTCACCTGGGCAGAACCCTCCTTCCTCTGCTGTCTGGCACCCAAGAGCTCCCGATTGCCTTGGCCCCTGCACCCACCTCCTTGCGAGGCGGGCTCTCTGCCAGGCCTGACCAGTAAAACACTAAGCCATGTAGAGCACAGCCCAGGCTCTGGGCCAGGTGGGAACAGGGCCGGGGTGAGTTGATCGTAAGTGGCGTGCTAGCGTGAGCGTGGGTCCGTCCCCTCAGATCAGCCCCGGGCGGTCCCCGGACCCTAAGAGCTGCTGATGAGATCCTGCTGAGCGTCATACCACCCTTCCAGGCCCTCCAGCCCTCCATGACTGAAGAAGGGTGCTTCCCACAGAGCTTGAGAAGAAGGCACGGCAAGGTAGATGTGACGACGAGAGGAACAAGCCATGGGACAGCCCGTGCCCTGGCAATGGCCTCGGTTTCATGAAAAATCAGAAACCCATACACGCCTGCAAGAGAAGGTCTGGAAGGGAGTCCACCAAGAAGCTTAACAGGGGTTCATTCTGGATCCTGGAATGCCACATTATTTCTCTCTTATTTCCTACAATAAATATGTATTTTTTTTTTAAACTCGGTGGCTCGCAGTGGGGGGTAGATCTGTCCCAAGAGGGACCTCTCACAACACTCGAAGTACCTTTGGTGTCCTTTGGGGTGTCACAGCCGTGAGGGAGGGGGTGCGCGTCTGCTCCCAGCATCCGCTGAGGAGAGGTCAGGAGTGGTGCTGACCATCCTACAACGCACAGGATAGTCCCCGCAACAAAGAATTATCCAACCAAAACATGTCAGCGGTAGTGATAAGGGAAAAACTGTACTCTAAGATGGCCAACCAAACCAGCAAGGAATTCCGGTCCCTGTCTCAAAGCCCTTCCGGGTTCTTTTCTACCCCTTGACCACACATGCGCCTAAAGTACCAAGTATGCGGAAGTAAAAGGGTATAAATTACCCTTCCTGCGTGTGATCAGGCTCAGACCTTTGGAGAACAGCCTCTTCTGAGCCCATTGTGTTAAATAAAACTCTGATCCTCCAAGGTCTCCGTGTGCCGCTTGGCTCTTCTGCCAGGATCCAGTCTAAGTCCTATAACTGTAGCAAGATTGAAAAACCCTGAGAAAAACAGTGGAACTTACTCTGCCAGGGAAACAGGGATGGAGAGGCATGAGGTCCTCAAGCTGCTTTAGCCTGTCCCATGGCCTTCCTGAGGCAAGCCCTTCTCCACTTACCGCATTGGGTTAGAGCCTTGTGGGCTCTCCAGGAGGCACCAGGAGGCCTGGCCAAGGTGCCAGCAGGCCCCCGTCTAGAAGCCGTGAATCTCCTGGGGTCCCACCCATTGCCAGAGGGTCCCAGGACCTCCAGGACCCTTTCACCAAAAGCATCCCCAGTTTCACCTTTTCCCAGAACACATCCCTATCTAATAAAAAGACGTCCCCGCACATTAGGACCAACTGCCAGGGGCCTTAACGTGACTGCGATCAGTGAAACCCCCAAATTCTCTAACATCCTGTTCCCAACATCTGACAACGGCATCCTGTTTTCTTTGGGAAGGAAATCCAGGTTGGATTGATTAACAAATACAGTCATTATTTAACCACAGAACTTGGTTTTGAAATTAATTTACAATAAAAGAAAACGTCCGTGCTAAATAATCTCTCTAATTACATGTTAAGGGCTCAGAAATGGAAAACATTCAGGAGCACAAAAGGCCCCACAGAGCTCATTAAGTCTGCTTTGCCTCTCCAGTAGCTGTATGGTAACTCACAGAGGGTGGGGGAAGGCTTTTAAAATCAGATCCCCAAGACTTCATCCCGAACAGCTGCAACACAAAACTCTTTTTAAAAAATCTTTGGATGATGAAATGGTGAGGGTGTGTTCCCAGTTGCGGCCGGGCACAGGCATAGGGAAGCCACCTCCTCCTAGAAGCCTGCAGCCCCCTGCGTTCATCCTGGAGAGGCCATTCCGGGGGTTGCAGGGTTGGGGGTAGGGGGCTCGGTCCCTGCAGCTCTCTACACACCCATCTTTAGCGGAGGGGGCGGCTGGTGATTGGGCCTGGAGGGGCTCCTCAAGGCTTGGGGCGAGGGAAGGACAGGAGCAGGAGTGTGTGTTTGTCCAGAATGAGCCCAACAGCCATAGTCCCACATGACCCACAGTCATTTTCCCTGCAGCTGTGCTCCAGGTTCCTAGGAGCTTTCACTTGGGGACCCAAACAGGACAGGTCCGGCCAACACCAGGGATTCCTTTCTCTCCAACCAATCCTCTGCCAGCCTCTGCCAGCACTTCCCTCTCACGCTGCAGCCCTCCGCCTCTGGACAGATGGTGAGATCCTGCACGGCCCTGACTACCAGCGCCATCTTCATCACAGGACGATCCTTGCCTCCAGGCTCCTGAAGCTTTTCTTCTTTCATGACACCCTGAGAGTGTCATGGGTGCTGTCTTGCAACCTGCCCAAGGAGCGGTTTAAGGTCAGGGTAACCAAGACCAGCTGGGGGCCTACCCTCACCCCTGAAGGCTCAGAGACACTGAGGCGCCGGGGAGGGGGGCCAAGTCCAAAGGCGCCAAGTTTTAGTCTATAATAACCCAGCCGGTCTGCCCTAGATTTAAAGTTGTGTTTTAGGGCCTGAGATGGAGCAGCGAGCAAGCAGGCTGTACTCTGGGCTCGGGTCCTGCCGCGTGATGGACAAGGAGGTCAGGCATTGCTGGGGCTGCCCGAGGTTGGGGTGGAGAGGGAGACACGGAGACAGAGGAGAAACAGAGCCTCATGAAGAGAAGATGGTGGGGGGTGGGGAGAGGAGGAGGAGGAGACTAGAGAGACAGGCAGGAAAGACAGAACTCACTGCATCTCACCAGCTCAGAGCCTGGTGTGCTTCTCTCCCCCTGAGACCAGACTCTGAGAAGGAAGGCTTTGGGGAGGACTATAATTTGGGTCACTGGAAAAAGCCATCTGGCTGGGCCTGGCTTGGGGGACGGATTCTTCTGCCCTGCCCTCTGGTTGCCACAGAACTAACCTTCGAGGGGACCTGCCCTTTGACTTCCCAGAGGTTCAAACTTTCCTGATTCGCGGGATCCTGAAGGCTCCCTTCAGATATATGGTGAAGAGGCTGGGGCTCTTGGGGTCCCTCTCAACACCTGCCTCTCCACTTCTCCTGTTGGCTCACCTTCCCATCTGAAGAGCCTGGCACAGCCTTGGTGAAGCAGGACATGGGGGCTGGGGAGTCTACTGGGTCTCCGACAGTGGCTACGCAGCCCCCACACCCTCTCCCTGGAGTCAGCCTTTCCAGCCACCTTCCTTGTCCCACCAGAAGCTTGTGGGCCAGACCCAGGGAGTGAGGCTGAGTGGGAAGAGGGCCATCCCTTATCTCCCAGGCCTTGCTGGTACAGTCTGGCCTCTAGGCTGGCCCTGGGTCAATGTGGGAGGCCCTGAGTGCCCAGCCCTGTGCATGGGCCACAGATGGAGAAAACAGAAGGAGCAGGACTCTTTCTGTTCATTTAGACTTTATGTACCACCTGCTTCTCCTAAGGGTTTGAGGTCCCTGGCGAGTACTATGAGGCCAGGGGTACAGAGCCTGGGGATAGATAGTCAGGGTTCCTGCAGCACGAGGAGTAGGTAGCAGTGGATATGCCAGAGGCTGTGGCTCTCCCTCGGGGGAGGGGATTGAGCACTTTCTGGAAGGTAGAGGCCAGCCTGAGCCCCAGCCCCTTCTCATCTTACCCAGCAGAAGAGCTTCTAGGGCACTGGCTCATTTACGTATCATTTGCATTCTATTTTCACATAATGCATAGGATGGAAAATCCCCCTCAGCATTAGGCCCAAAAGTTACAGTCCCTAATGCTTTGCTCCCATCGCTGCAGCAGCCGGTGGCAGACACGGGAGTCCTGCCCATCACCTGGGCCTCCTGCCTTGAGGGGGCAGCTGCCAAAAGGTGGTGGCAGCAGCAGACACAGGCCTCACAAAACAAGAGACTTTCACATGTGACTCACACTCCCAGGATCAGAAACAAAATTACGTGTGAAAACCAGAGCTGGCTTCGTCTTCTCTGGGGAATCCCCTCGAGCTCCCTCCCCATTTCACTCCTTTAAAAAACCCTGGCATGGCCCAGCATTCAAACCTTCCAGAAAAGTGCCACACTCTCTCAGCCACAGTGGGAAGGGGCCATGCCACCCATGCTGGGTGCCTTGAAGTCTGTCCCAAGGTTCTAGGTCTTGGAAAGCACGTCAAAGCAGAGAAATAGTCAGAAGGGGAGTCCTCCCAGTGGGGAGCCCAGATGGGCCCTCTGAGCACTTGTGTCTTCGAAGCCCCAGGGCTGCTCCAGGCTCATCTTTTGCCAGCCTGGCTTCCTCCTTATAATCCATTCTGTGAGCCATCTCAGATCCTTGCAGTAGATTGCCATTCTGCCTAAGACCACCAAAGGGGATTTGTGTTGCTCGTGAGCAGTCATGTCAACTGGCACAGTCCCCACGAAGGCAGGATGCTCCAAAGCCTTTAGCAAAGGCCACCTTCAGCTTCTGACAGAACTCAGGCTTTTCTGCCACCCCCAACAGACCAGCCTGGCCACCGCCAGTGGCCTGACTTTGGGGCAGCGCTTCCTCCCTCTGAGTCCCTGAGTCCCTCACCTGTAGAGGGAAGCTGGTAATTAAGAAACAGGATTGGGGGTAAAGATTCAATGAGATGACGGAGAGCTGACAGAGGAGTGGGGACTCAGCAAAACTCAATTTCCTTTGATGGTCGTATTCCTTTATAATTATGCCAACATTTGAATGATTCTTCTGATTGCTTTCTTTCATTATTATTTTCATTGTTATTGCTAGAAGCAAGAGCAGCATGGTCTACTCATGCATTATCCCATGAAGTAGCAAAGCAGTCCTCATTATCCCCGGATTTACAGAGAGGGAAACTGAGACCCAGAGAGTGATTGAGAGGTGGGATCCCAAGTCAGACTCCCTGGGTCCAAATCCCATCCCCATCACAATAGCTGTGTGACCTTGGACCAAGTCACTTGTCCCTCAGAGTCTCTGTCCTCCTCTGTCAAATGGGGGCAATAAGAATATTCAAGTCACGGGTCAAGTATTAGATGACACCAAGGAATTATCATCCGTTTTGGGGGGGGTGTGATAATGGCTTTGTGGTTACATAAGAAAGTATCTCTATTTTTAGAAATATATGCTAATGCACACAAGGGTGAAATGACATGATATCTGGGATTTGCTTTAATAATGTAATTTAAAAGAAACAGACTAAAAGAGAAAGAAAGCCAAAGAAAGAATATGAGCAAAAACAAGCGTGACAACATCTTGATAATGGTGCAGCTGGGATGAGGGGATACATGTGGGTGTATCCTCTATACCTTTGAGATTTTTCCATTAACAACACACCAGACCACCGGCCTCACAGAGCCTTTGTGAATCCTCTCCCTGGTGCTGGCCACAGGGAGCACTTAGTAAACGTCATCGAAGGTTGTCACTGCCATTATCCTTATCACCATCCTGCTGCCTGAGCCAGTGAGCCGGGGAAGAGCCAGCCCTCCCAACCAGTCCTCCCCGCTACACCCTGTCACTCCCAGTGACACTTCGCTCTACCCCTCACTGCGGGGCCTCACCAGCTGTGTGACACGATTCTGTCACCAACACTGAAGGCAGGGTGCAGTTATGAAGTGTCCCCCCCACCTTATGCCCCATGTGAGCGACTCTGTTCTAAAACACCCTCTTTCTGGGGCTCAGGTGAACCAGAATATCAGGCCACTAGGCCTACTCCACAGCCCAGGAGAGAACCTGTCACAGCTCCTTCACGAGGGATATGAATTCTGCCAGTGACTCCAGTGCCATCCTCTGGTATGCAGTGGTGGCAGCTGTGGGGGGAGGCAGGGGCTCAGTATCCAAGTGTTACTGTCCTACACGGTCGTCCTATCTTCCCATCCCTGCAGTTCAGACACAGCCTCTTCCAGACCCTGCCACCAGGGGGTGCTCTCCAGCAGAATCACTGCCTCCCCGGGGTCCAGGGCACAAGAGGCTGAGGAAGGCGCCACCTAGTCACCCTGAGCTAGTGAACTGCTTGCCAGGAGCAATTCTTACCCCCCACCCACCCCCTGCCATTTTTATTTCCACCAGCATTTTTAAATAACATGAAATGGTTTATTTTTTTAATTACAAAAGCAACTCACGCTCAACGCACACACTGGCTTCTTTGGATTTTTGTTTTGTTTTGCTGCATGGTTCAAGATTTTCTGTGCTTAGGGCAAATGGTTCCTAAATTTTGGGGGCTATGAAGTAGAGGAAGGGGGAGTCCCAGGGGCCTGTGAGACTCAGGCAGGTCCCTGCCCCTCTGGGCCTCGATTTCCCCTGTGTGCATGTTTGGGGGTACTGGCCATCCCCTACATCTCTTTGAGCTCTAGCAGACTGGTTTTCCTCAGTGCTCAGGGCTAGTCTAGGGAAGGTAGGACAGGAGAGGTTCACCCCCCCAACCTTTCTCCACAAGGCCCCCATCTCACTGGTTCTTCACCTTGTAGCTCTGGTCCCTCCTCAGGGGACCCTCCTGACCACTGTGGTCTGCACTGCTCTCCTGTCCCTCAAAGGCCTGCATAACCTCGACTCTGCCGTCTGGGGTGCTTCATCACACCAGACCCTTCTCCATACGGGGTGGTTTCGAACTCCTCCCTGACACTTGCGCGTTCTCTAGAAGCTCTGGCACCAGCAGTGAACAAAGCAGGCCTAGCCTCGCCCACGCTGGCATCCGAGAGCAGCTCCCTAACTAGCACCATGATCTGGTGCCCAGGGCACCTTCGGGACTTTCTGTGGGTGCAAAGGAAAGGCCAAGACACCATTTTCCATGCTGGGGTGCAGGCACGCTATGAGTTGGACTCCTGTACAAGTCCCAGCAACCAAAGGGAATTTAAGTGCTTTCCCCCTGCGGACCTGAATCTTATCTTTGAGATGTTCAAGTTCAGCCACACAGCTGGGGAAGTTCGGGGACAAGCCATGTCCCACCCTGAGTATTACGTAGGAGCTGGAACAAAAATTCTCTTCCTCCCCAGTTTGAGGACCTGGAGACAGGGCTTAACAGGAAACAAGGAGCATTTCTCTGGCTCCAAGTCAGCAACAGACTGGTGGTCTTCAGATCTGCAGCCCTGGGCTCCCAGAAACCAACTGGCAAGCACTGGCCCCCCAGTCAGGATGGAAAGTCTGTCCCAGCCCCTGGACTATGGCTGGAAATCCACTGCCTCAGGCCCAGCATGCTGCTACTAAAGAAACCCCCCACCCAAAACAGAGGGGCTGTGAATGCCAAAAGGGGAGTTTTTGGTCACAGGTCTAGTCCCACTCTGGATCAGGATGAGAAGGGCCCCATGAAAGTCTTTTCCTATCCCTCATTCTGTCAGGCTCTGCCACGTGCCCACTTTCTCAGGGCACTATAGACCCCAAGAAGTGCTTATGGTCAATGGGCTCAGCTGTGCCAGAAACTTCCCCCAGCAGGGAGGACAGCCCTGAGAGGAAAGAATATTGAAGAAAAAGAGAATGCATGGGTCAGGGCACAAAGGGGGCTAGTGGCACCAAAACTCCCACTCAGAAAAGGAAAAAGAATTCCCAGCTCCAAAAGTAAGGTCTACCAGAGTGTGTGTGTGTTGCGGGGTGGGGGTGGGGGTGGGGGGGTTGCCCTTAGACTTGCTGTGATCAGGGGCAGGGAGATGCGGGATGGAGGGAGAAGTTGCTTTTAAACCAACCCTGCACCTACTTCCTGCTTCAGCACCTTCCAAAATCATGGGTTGAGAAGAGAAAGAAAAGAGGGAGAAGAAAGAAGTTCTCAAATTATAAAAACAAAGACCAAGCTTGACCAGAGGGGAAACCCTTTAAGATGTCAGTACTAATAGAGCATTGAACAAAAAGTAAAAACAGCAAAACTGACAAGGGAAACCACAGCAGTCAGCAGAGGCCCACCAGTGACCCAAAGCTAAAGAGATGCACTTTCACCTTTGCAGAAAGGAGGCTGGCTCTGCAGAGCCAGCTTTGTACCCCCAGGTCCTAGAGCAGCCCCAGGAGGAATCCCAAAAGGTTTCCGGGGGGCTCTGTCTCCAAGAAACAGAGCACTGTTCCCCCTTAATGAGACAAAACTCTGATGCCACACTTTGGGACAGTGACTTTGACCCACCTCCTGGACAGAAAGCCTGAGGCCATGGACCCCCCTTTGCCCCCCCCCCCCATCCTGGGACCCAGGAGATGCAGAGGAAGAACTTGGTACATGAATCAAGGACCCTTAGCTTCCTGAGCACCCCCTCCCCACATACTGGGAGCCAGTAACCCCGTCTCTCATTTCTGAGGAACCTCTGAAGAAGCCAATACCAACTAGGGGGCCATCTGTCCCTCACAGTCCTCACATAAGGAAGGGGAGGACATCTCCACGGGCTGCAGAGCTAGAGTGGATTTCGAGCTCTGAGACCAAGACCGGGGTTTGAGTTCTGTGACCTTGGGCGAGTCATTTCCTCTCTGGGAGCCACAGTTTCCTCATCCGTAAAATGGGGTTAAGAGACCGACCTCTCAGGGCTGTTGTGAGGATCAGATGAGATATTAGATAGGATAGGCTTTTGTAAATAGTAAAGGGCAGTGCAGGTATCTGGAGACATTCTTGGGTCGAACACATATTTATTGCACATTTGCTCTCTGCCTGGCCCTGGCTCAGCCCAGGTGACAGGATCCTGAGTAAGGGGTCCTGCTGAGACTGCAGAGAGAATGGAAGTGAGCAGGATACCATAGGCCCGCAGCCTCACCCACACACAGAGAGACTGTATAGGGAACCCAGGTATCTGGGCTCCTGTCCCTGTTCCTAGAGGCTGCGTCAAGCGGCCTACCTCCCTCAGCAGTGTCACCGCCAAAGCCCACACCACCAGCCCAGAGCTCCAGCTGCTTCCTGGACCCCACAACAGAGATTACTCAGCTGGAGGAAGCAGGGCTGCAATTTGTAATCCGAGTCACCCAACGATGTTACCACCAATTAGTCCTAAAAATCTCCCCTGGGGCAGCAGCAACTAGAGGGAACTTCCGCCTGAGAAGGAGTAGGGAGGGCGCTTCTCTGACCCTCTCCTGCCGGCTGATCTGCAGTCCTGCTCCTGTGGGCACTTTACACCCCTTATTAGAGTGGCTGCGAACTCCTGGTGCAACATGGCTGAGCAGTTGAGAGCCCAGGTCCAGGAGACAGAACATCCTGACTTTAAATCTTAGCTCTGCCTCTCACCCGCTGTGTGACCTTGGGCAAGGAACTTGACCTTCTCGGATTTATTTTCCCTAATAATAGGATTTTCAACTTCATTAGGGTTTTGTAAAGACCAAACAAGATGATTATTGTAAAACCCCTTGTATGTTTACTAGGCTAGGCTTTTATGAGCTGCTCAATTAATTTTTACCTATTTAACAAATATTTATATGGCACTTAATAGGGACCACAAACCATTTCAAGGATTCTACCTACAATAACTCTTTTAATTCTTCCAAGAACCTAGAGAGATAGGTATTATTATTATTCCGTCTCACAGATTAGAAGACTGAAGAAAAGCGAGGTTAAGTGGCTTGCCCAGAGTCACAGAGTTAGCTAGGGGAGAGCCAAAATCGAAACCCAGGTTCTCTCCTCTCCTGCTTCTTCCCAGCTTTCTCCTTTCAGCCTGCACTTTGAGAAGTTGAAGCAAGTGAGGGGAAGCTGATTTAAAAACAAGCCGTCTTCCATCACCTAGCTCTGTCGTCCCTAGTCCCAGCAGGCCTGGGCTAGGGAGTGCCTGGGCACAGACTGGGCTCAGGTTCCATGCTGCCGGCCACCGCATTAAGTTGCCTCCCCAAAAAAGGTAACCTGGTCATTAATCTCCCTGGAAAGCAGCCTCTTAGAACAGCACTCCCCTCCAGCCTCCAGGCCCTGGTTGGAGCGGGAGATGTCCAAGCCTGACTCTCCCACTCACCTCAGAGGCTGCTAGAGCCCACATGCCTGCAGGGAACTCCACCAAGCCAAGTGAGGAGCAGAGCTGAATGGAAGTATCAGGGACTGCCCAGAGCCTCAGAAGGGCCTCAAGGGTGGAAACCCTCCTCAGCATCTTCCCTCCCTTGGGAACTCCCAGCCTCTGCTCTCGCATCTCTGGTGACAGGGAGCTCACTGCTTCTGGTGGCTGCCTGGGCAGGCCATGGTTGGCCAGCTCTGACTGGTAGACGTGTTTCCTCAAGCTGAGATGAAATCTCTCCATGTAATTTCCTCCCATTAGTCCTGTCTCTGCCCTCAGGCCGCACAGGCCAGGCGGCTCCTTCCAGCCTGTAGACATCTGGAGATGACCATCTTTTGGCAGGAGGAGACTCCTCCACTCAGGTTGAATGCTTGGCAGCCTTGGGCTGGTCTCAGAAGGCAGGGCTCCTAGTGCCTTCCTTACCTGGGTTCCGCGTTCCACCCATGATTAGCAGGACTGTAGGGTCTCGGGGACAGGCTCTTCTCAGGGCCTGGTCACGAGCACAGCGCAGCTGGCTGGGAGCAGTAATGGTGAGCAACACTGGACACCATCAGCAAACACATACTCTTCACTGGACTACACTGTGTAAACACTTCACAAGCAAGAACGCATCCCTTTTTCCTGCCTGTTTGAGACAAGAGTTATTATTGCCCCCACTGGACAGGCGATCAAACGAGGGCTCTAAGAGGGAGGTGACTGGCTCCAGTTCCCACCCACCACGAGTAGGTGGAGAAGCCCCACTTTCCACACAGGCTACGAGCCTCAAGCCCAGCTAGGTGACAAAGCGGATAGCAGTAGAGAAACAGGAGACTCGCTCACAGGAAATGGAGAAGCCCAGGAGAAGATGAATGACTCCAATTCTAAAGGCCATGGGAATCTGGAAGGGAGATAGGCCCTCGTAGACAGGAGCAGGTGCGAAAGTGTCGCATATGAGGGAGAGACCAGAAATGAGCCCTGAAAAACAAAGCATTCCAGGTCCTGTAAGAATTCCCAACTTACAAACCCCCCATCCCCCCTACCCCCCAGAGACTGAGGAACCAAAGTTGGGTTGGACCTATACACAACAGCTCCACCTCATGGGCAGCAGGCATTTATTAAGCACCACAGTATGCTTGGTCCATGTTAGCACTCAGCAAGGGCACAGATGAAGGGTCCATGACCCCAAGAAGATGACAACCCAGTAGGGCAGGAGTGAAGCCTGGTTAGAACTTTGATGACCAGTTTGGGGTTCAACTATTGCTAATTTCCTCCCTATCAGGGACACAAACTGGAGTATGTTTTGGATAAGGAGTGCCCCTCCCTGCCTTCTGAAAGCGGGAATACCAGCGTTCCCCAAAAGACTTTCCAGAAGAATTCTGTTCTTTGGAAAATCATACACGGAAAAATAGTTTTATTGTCATATAAGTTTGGGAGACACTTGGCTGAAGAAGGCTGGACAGGACACCTCTGGTGCAGAGCTTCTCAGAGCTTTTACTAGCTGTGCACATGGGGACCAGCCACGACTATAGGGTCTGGTACAGATTCTCCTCAAGAGCTCTATGCCCAGTAGGTCCCACTGGTCCTTCTTGCAACATGCTACCTGCTAGGAATAAAAGGGAACACTTTCTGAGTGGGACATGGTAGATTATGCACCCAGGAGTCAGCTAGGAGAGGGGACAATCAGGGGTAGCCCCTGTGTAGGGAGGAGAGGAATTGTCCCTGGTGGTGGGGTAGGGATACTTGTGGATCTGGGATAGGAAGATGCACCATTCTGGGCAATGCTCAATATAGATGGCCAAACTCTCCCCCAGGATCCTGGCTCACCTAAGCCCCAGAGACCCTATGGGGTCAAAGCCCACCATAACCCAGAGTATGGCTGCTGCTCCACATGATCAAAGCTCTGTCCTCTTTTTTTCTTTTCTTTTCTTTTTTTTTTTAAGTAGGCTCGACACCCAGCATGGGGCTTGAATTCACAATCCTCAGATCAAGAGTCCCACTCTCCACCAACGGAGCCAGGTGGGCATCCCAGCCCCGTTCTCTTTAATCCAACGTGCCTCCTAGGCTGACATCTTTCCTCCAAGAAGCCCTCCTTGACTGCTGGGTTGTGTGCCATGTCATATACACAACAGCCGTGTTGCTGAACCCCTGGCTCCTGGAAAGTCCTGATGTGTCCCATGAGAGTTCCTTGAAAGCAGGTACTAGGCCAAGTACTTCCTCCCCAGTTTTTAAGTGATCACTGCTGTGAAGGATTCATCCATCTATCCATTCAGTCTAAAAACTTCTGAGCAAGGGGCGCCTGGGTGGCTCAGTCAGTTAAGTGTCTGCCTTCAGCTCAGGTCATGATCCCAGGGTCCTGCAATTGAGTCCTGTGTCCAGCTCCTTGCTCAGCGAGGAGCCTGCTTCTCCCTCTTCCCTTCCCCCTGCATGTGCTCTCTCTCAAATAAATAAATAATTTTTTAAAAATTTCTGATCACTGCACATTGCCAGCTCGATTACAGGCCCTGGTAATAAGGAGCAAAGCCCTTCCAACCCTGTGTCAAAATTAGATATCTAGCAGTACCTTCCTGGGAAGATATTCCTCTATCAACGTGTCTGGGGCTGCTCCCACAATCCAAACACAGGCACATTCCTCTGTGAAGGAGCAGGCAGCTCCCACACGGACCTTTGGTCTGTGTCCCTCACTTACTGTTGCATTTGTGATTGCTTCTTGTCTCCCCTCTAGTCTCATTGTTGTGGGCTCCTCACTACATCCTGGGACTAGGTAAGGGGCCCTGAGCCCGGAGGAGGCAGAGGACTTACCTGAGCTCTCACAGCGGGTTGAGGGCTACTGCAGGGACCAGGACACAGGCCTCCCACTCCCAAGCTCTTTGGAACCCAACGCACTCTGATAGCACGGTGCATGGCACACGATGGCCACTCACACCCTGCCTATGCTGCTGACACGTCGGTCTCTGAGTCCAGACCCCTTCCTGTGGAAACCCTGGGTGATTCCTGGTGAGCAAATCCCAGCCCCATTCACCGGACACTGTGGTGAGCACGATGTGGGGAAATCAGCCCATGGGAAACTGTCCTAACAAGCCCTCTGAAGCTGAGGAGCAGTTCTTTGTAGCCTCCCCACCACTGTCACGCAAGCCAACCTTGGGCTTTCATCAGGAATAACTAACATCTAGGGGCACCTGTGTGGCTCAGTGGGTTAAGCCTCTGCCTTCAGCTCAGGTCATTATTTCAGTGTCCTGGGATCAAGCCCTGCATTGGGCTCTCTGCTCAGCAGGGAGCCTGCTTCCCCCTCTCCCTGCCTCTCTGCCTACTTGTGATCTCTCTCTGTCAAATACACAAATAAAATCTTAAAAGAAAAAAAAAGAAATAGCTAACATCTAACTTTATCATTAAATTTTTATTTATATTTTTTAAAAGATTTTTTTTATTTATTCATGAGAAACAGAAGGAGAGAGAGGCAGAAGCAGAGGGAGAAGTAGGCTCTCCTCAGAGCAGGGAGCCCAACGTGGGACTCGATCCCCAGACCTCGGGATCACCACCTGAGCCGAAGGCAGGCGTCCTCATTGAATTTTTATTTTAAGAGCAATTCTTGGTTATCACATAAAGTCTGGGGTATAGGGTGAAGGGAGCACCCACAGAAGATTATAAAGAAAGAAGAAATGAACCCAAACCCTTCTTGCTTCATTTTATTTTAAAAAATACCTGTTTTTCTAAGTAATCTCTACATCCAATATGGGGCTTGAACTCAAGGCCCCAAGATCAAAAGTTGCATGCTCCACCGACTGAGCCAGCAAGGCCAGCCCTCTCCTTTGCCTCATTTTGAAGGCAGCTACCTGGTACCCAACCTAGAGTAGTCACATCACAACGATTGTGTGTCTGCCATTCTGTAGGCCACAGCCACCTACAAGCAAACACACACACACACACACACACACACACACACACACACACACACGAGCATACAGTGAAACGACACAGTTTCCAGAGAGCACTCTGTGTTTCTAGTAACAAACCACAGTCTGCCTCTAGGATGTGTGACCAGGCTCTGCCCTGAGAGAGAAGGCTCACACGGGAAGTGTTCCTGCCCAGAGCAGGCAGCCAGGCCTCCAGGCTGTGCTCGGCGTGTCCCGACAGGATGCCAGGTAGGCTGGCGGGCAGGAAGAGATGCCGCTCCCAACCTCTCCCCGTTGTAATTGACCAAACCCATCTGGGGCTCCTTTAAGTTGTTTTCTGGAAATGACACATTTCAAGGGTCTCCCCATTCGAAAAGTTCAGAGAGTTCACACAGGCCTTTCATGTGAAGGAACTTGAAAGAAAAGGAAAGGAAAAGTACATTTTCAGCCTTAGCTGTGATGAGGTGGGCCCAGGCCATGAGAACACTTAGATGACTTACATGACGTTACATGAAGAGCCAATTAGCCTAACAACTTCCGAAAACTAGCTCAAGAGTACCCATTTATTAGAGAACTTGGAATGTGCCAGGCCTTGAGCTAAACTCTTTCCTAGGATATGGAAATCCTCTCCAGATCACTCCCGCAGCGCCAGGCAGTCTTGGGGAGTGATACTCATCTTACCCAGGAGAAAGCTGAGGCTCAGAGAGGGTGGGTGGTTTGTCTGAAATCCCCCAGCTAGCAAATGGTAGGGCAGCGATGCAAACTCAGATAGGTCTGCCTAAATCCAAGGCCGGAGCTCAATCCTTGGTCAGACCCTCCACCCCTGTGAGCTCAGACTTTGTCCCATGTCCAGCCTTGAAGGACACCACATGTCTGCTGGTGGCTCACATGCAGGAAGATGAAGCCTCATTAACTCGTCAGCCCTGGGGGCACCTGGGTGACTCAGTCAGTTAAGGGTCCAGCTCTTGGTTTTAGCTCAGGTCGTGATCTCATGGGTCATGAGGTTGAGCCCCAGGAATCAGGAGGTCCTGACTGGCTCCACACTAGGCGGGGAGGCTGCTCGAAGATTCTCTCCCTCTGTCCCTCCTCCCACTTGCACATGCCTGTGCCCACGTGTGTGTGCACCCACTCTCTCTCAATAAACAAATCTTACAAAAAAAAAAAAAATCTTTAGCTCTGACCTGGACTTCATGGGTGCAGAAGACTCCTGGGCCTCCCTGCAGAATATTCTGGCCCTCATCCTGAAACTGCCGGGTCACATCCGGAGGGGCAGTCACAGTAGATCCCACTCACCACCCTGTGGGGGAACCCCAGGGCCACTGTGACTGTATGGGATCTGAGTTGGTGCCCAGAGCACCAGTCTACCTCTCTAGGGTGGGCCCAGAGATGGCACAGACAGAGGTCTGACTATAGGGAGACGCTCTGGGCCCTCCTATGTAGCAAAGAGCTTGAGCTACCCTATTCAAACCAACCAGAGAGATTCCCTAATCCTCCTGGTGGTCCCTCCAAGCAACATGAACCACTTGGAAAGTCAGGACTCTATTAGTCACAGCTCATTCATCACTATTTGTCTGCAGAGACCACAAAGCAGGTAAGAACCCCCTTCTGGAATTTAAGAGGTCATGATGGAACGCTGCTGCTGGGCCACGCCTGCCTTTGGTAGACAAGCCTGAGCTCTTTTTCCTCTGTATCTCGCCAAACTTTAGAGCCTTCCACGTCCAGATGAAGTCTGCCTCCTCCAGGAAGCCCATCTGTCACTCCAGGCACATTGATTCCACCATATCTCCTTCTGAGCTCCTTCTGCCCATGGTCTGCATAGACTAATAACCAACAAATGCGGCTCTAATAATTTCTCAGCTTCTCAAGCAGACAATGCCTTCTGGAGAACAGGAACTCTACCACGCCTCCCCTCTCTCCACAGCCGGATTCCTGGGTTAGGTACATAGGTGATTCTCCCTAGCAGACATTCAAGCTGATTTCAGTGTGGCTATAGATATCTGATACTCAGCTTGCTTCTCCCTCCCTTACCTCTCCTTCCTCACACCCTTATTCTCCCTGCTCACCTGCCTCCTCCCCTGGTTCCACCCAGTAGGACATGATCCTGTAGCATAGTGGTTCCCAGACTTTGGGATTCCACAACCCTATAAAATGTCCAAAGAGATCTGGGGGTGGGAGAGAGACAAGGTTTTCTTCTGCCAAATAAGGACGTTTAAAAAAATCAATCTCCACCTTTATTTTAGTAAAGAAAGGCTGTTTTTACACCAATAAAGCAGAAAATCCATAATCTCTGATTAAACGCTAATACTTTAAGCTGAAAAAATTCAGCCTTATTGAGAAGAACAAACCACCTCACTGTTGCCCTGACTTCTCTCCTTTCTCCATGGGCTGCCACTGTCCTGTGTCCACTCATGGGTCTGGGGACCTTTGTCCTGGAGGAGGCTCCTGCTAAGCTGGGGTCACCCTGAAAGGCAAGAGGACCCCCAAAACCTTTGAGTTAGGCAGATCCATCTTCCCATTCAGCTTTCCCAGAGGAGGCCCAGTTAGATCTTATAACCTCAAGGGCTGAGGAGGGGGAGGGCATGAGCCCCTCCTCCTATACCTTTTCCCCTCTCTACCAGGCTAAGATTTGCTGGGGATCCCCAGTGGAGATGAAGTGAGACTCAGCAGCAAGCTCACACCCAGAAAAGGAAACTAGGGGAACCTAATGGGCAGGCTTTTCTCCACATCTCATCGCCGAACTGAGCACTAGGAATCCCCACCCCCAGCCCCCGGAAGGGAGGAAAAGTGGGCACTCCAGCCATGCAGTAGGAGGCCCAGCCGCCCCGCTGAGCGGCCGCAGATAGGATCTGAACTCCGAGAAGGACGGCGCTGGTTCTTTGATCCGCAGCCAGCCAGGCTGGGCCCGGACCGGGAGGGGCGGCGCGGCCCTCTTCCGGCCCGGCTTTGCGCCGCTGCCAGGGGTCCCGTGGGCCTCCGAGCAGGAGAGGCGTCCAAGACACCCTCCTTCTCAAATACCCTCTGTCCCTGTGCTCTAGGGAGAGATGGGGAAGTCTACACTGAATCCAACTCAGAAACCAGCTGGGGGGCTGTGGTTCACTGCACCGCGACTCTAAAGGACGTGTGTCTTTCGCAGATACAGTGGTGGAGCCGAGGCCAAGCGTGCTGTGGAGGCCTGCGTGGACACGGCCCCGGGTGCATTGTAGACATGATGGAAGCTGGCGCATGTTCCCGCTCTCCTCTGACCCTAATGGAGCCCGCAACCTGGATGTTGCGAGAGTCTGCGGGCGTCAGGCTCCGAGTCCATTGGCTCCATGGGAATGCGACTTCCCGTGTTGAGTTGCTTCTGATGACCCACTCGTCGGAATCCCGCGGCCCACGTGTCCGCCCAAAGCCTCGCATCCCTGGGCCCCAGGTTCTAGGCTTAGAACTGAGTTGGGAGGGAGGGAGGGAAGGAGGGGGTGGGTGGCTGAAAGATCCTCACGAGGTTTGGGGGATCCTTCCTCCTTGTTCTCTGGGCTCTGTTCGCGCCTCAGAGATGCCACAGGGCTGAGAGGCACGTCACAGATATGTGGTGCACGAGCCCCGCATGCAACAGGCATTCCATAAATATGCGAGGGGAATATGCTCGTGTTAGGGTTGTATCCGGGCTGCCTGGAAGGAGGTCCCAGACCGGCCTAGGGTTGGAGAACAGGACAGAGAACGGGAATTTGAGGAATCCTAACCCTGAAAGCCGGGGTTCGCGCAGTCTCCAACAGCCTCCAACCTCCAGGAAGCCCCCAGTTTCAAGCCCTGGACGCACTGGCCGGCTCGCCGACGCAATTACACCTTGGCTTGCGTTCCAGCTCCCGCCGCAGGGCCTAGGGAATCCGGTCCCTCGGCACTTGGGGGAGAAACCTGGGTGCAGAGCGGGAATCCCTTATTGTAGGTGAGGAAGCTGGGTGAGGAGTCTCCTTTAGAGTTCCCACATTTCGGAAGAAAGGTCCGGACGCCAGAGTGACGCCGGAGAGAGCGAGCCCTTTAAGATCCAGCGCGCTGCTCGGGTCCCAGCCTCTCCGGGGAGAGGAGGGGCTGGGCGGGGCGACTTTGCCCCCCGCCCACCCATAGGGCCCGCCCCTGGCGTTCCCGCCCCGCCCCCCCCGCACTCGGCTCGCGGCGCCTTTGATGTTCGGACCCGCCAGCTCCAGGAGCCGCTCAGCCTGGCTCCCGCGCCCGGTGCCCGCAGCCCGCCCAGGCGGAGTCAGCCCGCGCTCCGCCCGCCGTGCTTCGGGCTCGGAGGTCCGGACTCCGACGTCCGGACTCCGGGCTCGCCGCCTGCCGGGCCGGTTCCGCGCCCCGAACTCCCGCGCCCCGCGCCCCGGCGGGCGGAGCGCACCATGCCGCAGCTGGACTCCGGCGGGGGCGGCGCGGGCGGGGGCGACGACCTGGGCGCGCCTGACGAACTGCTGGCCTTCCAGGACGAGGGCGAGGAGCAGGACGACAAGAGTCGCGACAGCGCCGCGGGCCCCGAGCGCGACCTGGCCGAGCTCAAGTCGTCGCTGGTCAATGAGTCCGAGGGCGCGGCGGGCGGCGCAGGGGTCCCGGGGGCCGGCACCGGGGCCCGCGGCGAGGCGGAGGTCGGGGGTGAGGTGAGCGCCGGCCGGTGCCCCGCGCCTCTCCCGCGCCCGCCGTCCCCCGCGCCCGGCCAGTCCCGCCCCGCCCTCCCGGGCCCCCGGGGTAGCCATCCCTCAGACCCCTCCTGCCCCGGGCCGCGAGCTCGGCGCCCCTCACGGCCCCTCTGGATCTCCCCGCAGGCGCTCGGACGGGAGCACGCTTCGCAGAGACTTTTCCCCGACAAACTTCCAGAGTCTCTGGAGGACGGTGAGTTTCGGCCCGCCTCCCCTCCACCCGCTAAGGGTCCGGGTGGGACAGGGGGGCCTCCGAGGACGGGGTTGGGGGGGCCGGGGGGCCACCCCCCACGGCGGATCAAGGAGGCGGCAAAGCCAGGGTGGGGGTGTGGGGGGCGGGTTTCCCGGGCGCCGCCGGGCTCGAGTCACTTCCGGTGCCCTGACCTTTATAGGAGTAAACAGACCCCCGCCATCTCCGCCTCCCCTCCTGCCCAGGTGACTGCCTAATCCCCAGCCTTCAGGAGAAAGCGTTGGCCCAGGTTCCTTGGCCAGAGGGCGGGCTGGGGGTCAAGTAGGGGCCGCCAAGGGGAGGCCTGAACTCGTGGTCCTTCGTCCGAACTGAGGCACCCGGGACCCGTGCCTTCTCCGGTCACACACGTGAGCGGGACCCCTCGGCAGTTCTTTCTCTGGAGAGCAGACTGCCTCCGGCCCGAGCCACCCGGTTGGGCACGTCTGACCCAGCTGTGGTTTTTCCAGGCCTGAAGGCCCCAGAGTGCGCCAGCGGCATGTACAAAGACACCGTCTACTCCGCCTTCAATCTGCTCATGCACTACCCTCCCCCCTCGGGAGCAGGGCAGCACCCCCAGCCGCAGCCCCCGCTGGTAAGTGGCCCCGGCAGCCGGGCAGGCCTTGTGCCTGTTACCTCCTTGACCAGGTATGTGGGACATGGGCAACAAGTGACTTCTGCCTAGAACAAGATAGATGAGAACTGTTCTGGTGCCTTTTCCCATACACACCCAGTGGCATCTGAACCAGGAGAACTTTGCTGAAGGAAGGAGAGAGACCACCCTAGGCACCCCCTTCTCTCCAGCTGTTGGCTTTTGTCTTCCTAACTTGCTCACAAGCAGGTGCAGGCCCTTGTCCTGGTGCTAGGTAATGCCAGGGTAGAGTCTTTTCCCAGAATTTTTGAGCTGACACCATCCCCTCCCTTCCCGAGGATGGTGTTGGTAGGGTGATCTTAGCTGTGGGGTTTGCAGTTTGCCTACTCCCCCAGCCTAAGCCCCAAGCCTGGGTGTTTGGAGAAATTGGGCAGAAAGGCTAGTGTGTTTCAGAGCTCCTCCTTGTGCAGGAGAAACAGGCTGTACTCACTCTCCCCTTATTGTCATGAATACCCCCTTGCCAGAGAAAGACCCTGAACGCTAGGTGTAGAAAGCAGGCTTTTATGAGACTGGTTTGCTCTCATAAGCTCTGCAAGGGTTAGCAGAGGTATTTCAAATCAGTGGTGTGGGTAAGGGGCCCGTTTAATGATTTTGCTAATTGAATATGTTTAAGCGCTTCAAAAAGATTCTGTGATTGTTACAAACCATGCTTTTCTGCCTCATTGGTACAGATGATCTAAAGGGTGAAGAGCCTATTCTGAGTGCATTGGAGCAGTACAACTGCACTTAAAAAAAGTTGAGATTAGTGGTTCAGACTGTCCTCAGCTGGCCTAAGTTGAGGGTGAGATTAGAGCGCCTGGAGTACACCAAGTGTTTGGGGAACTCTGGTGGCTGCAAATGGAGGCCCAGTGTGGGAGGCTCCCATGGCTAGTTGGGGGATCACTCCGAGGGAAGAGGATGACTGCCAGGCTGTTTCAGATCGGGAGGGAGGAGGGTTGCTCCTGAAAGCTGTTTTCATGCTGAAGCTGCTGGGAGGTGAGAAGACAGATTGAGGCTTCTCTTTAGAAACCCCAGAATGGAAAACTTGGTTAACTGTTGACTGTAGAAATGAGCTCCTTGCCCCTTGGACTCCACGTTTTCTCATAGGCAGAAGCAGCGTGTTGGTTGAGTGGTCCTTCTGCTCCAGGGTGGCTCTGTCTCTGAGGTGCTCACTTCTTTCAAGTCTCTGGGGCAAGGGGTTGCCATCTGACCTTGGCACCAGATGCAGAGCCTCTCCCCAGAGACCTCCGCCCTCCCTACTCAAGCGGATGCTCAGCATAGATGCTTCCTGGGTTTCTTAGAACGTCTAAACCCTTAGATTTTGGGCCAACTTGATCTAACACAGTGCTGCCAAATTGCTGGCAGGTGAGTTGCTTGCACAGGGTGCTGGGGTCACCGTGACAGCCTTGAGTAGACGAAAGGCCTAGGCCCTAGAACAGTCCTAGGAGGGGCAGCTCCCCTCCAGGCTCTTGTGATTCCACAGCGGTCCAGGGAAGAGGCAGGATTCCTGCGTTCCTTTCATGGCCTGGGCCAGTGGGAGAGTGCCCAGAGTGGGAGGGCCTCGTTCTCTTTAAGGGTGTGGTAACGGGACCATTTGGTGTCCTTAAGCTCGCACTGGTCATAGTGTAGGTGGACGGATGGCCAACTCCAACAGTGAGGATTGGGGTGGGGGGTGAGGGCAGACACATCACTATTACCCTGGCCTGTGTCATTTGTTTTTTCAACTTGGGCATCTTTCTTAAGCTATAGCAGAGGCTTTTCTGTATATTACAGTCTCTTATAGAGGTAAATTCCCTTGCCCTACTCCCCACCCAACTGCAGCCTCCCACTGCCTGGCTTCTGGGAAACACTGGAGGAGGAGGACAAGCTCTGGAGCTGACGTTCCATGTGCTGAAACCAGCTGTTCCGTGGGGCTGGGGACAAGGATAGAGTCAAGGGCCTAAGTTGGGGTGACACCGGGTGGTGAAGATGTCCATGAGTATAGGGGAGCCTCTTTTAAGCAAACCTGATAGTTAAAAGTGAATAGCAATTCGGGGTAGTTGCTTGTATTAACCTGAAAAGTTGTGTGGACGTTTAAAATACTGTTGGTTTTAAAATGCAAATTTGATTGACTCCATGTTTTGGGAGCACATGTAACAGAAAAGATACTCTTATAGTGGGTCTGGAGTCCATTGTAGGGCCTTGAGGAAAAACTGCCTTTGGAGGTTTCTTCCCAAGCTCTGCTTTCCTAAACCCCTCTTTAGGGGGACGGATGTCATGCTGTCCAGCCCCTGCCCGTGGGGAACTAGGCCCCTGGCCCCCTTTGCCCTCTCTGAGAGAATCCAGGCAGTCGACAGTTGTGCTGAAGAGTTCTTAAGGCCAGTCGCTTAACCTCCCCACAGAGTGGGGAAAGCCCATGCCAGGGTCCTCCTCTACCCACTTGTGGGTGGCATGCCCACGTGGTTACCATGTTGGATGTCTCTAAGTGGGCAGACTCAAACCTTGCCAGGGCGGCGGACCAAATGACCACCTCACAGCCAGCTGCCACTGGGTAGAGGAAGATTTTTCCTAAAAGGGTGCTTCTTTTCTGTTACGTGGCTTCTAGTGAACTCAGTTTTGGGAAGGGAGAATTAGGTCAAAATTTATTTCATGGCTGATGTTTGTGAGGCATCTAATGTGGGCTTGCAGACTGTTCCTGGCCTCAACCAGTAGTTGCTCCTTGTTTCTGTTTTGTTTGTTCTGTTTTGCTCTGAGATTGGGGGTGGGAGTAGAAGGGCCAGTAAGCTTGTCCTGGGCCTGACTTTGAGGAAATTCTGGGATGAATAAGGCACCACTCCCTAGGAAACTCAGACTCTTGGATGGGTGAGACTGCCGGACTGGCGCAGATCTTCTCAGAAAAAAGATGAGGGCCGGTTGCTCTTGTGGTCCTTTCTGTGGGCTCCACTTGGAGTCTATGGCCTGGAAGGCTGCTGAGCCTTTTGCCGTTTAGATGAAATGTCCAGAATAAGCAAATCTGTAGAGATGGGGCACAGATGAGTGGTTGCAGGGGCTGAGCGAAGACGGGAATGGGGGCGGTGATTGCTAATGGGTAAGGGGTTCCTTTTTGGGGTGATGAATGTGTTCTGGAATTAGACGGTGGTGATGCGTACACAACCTTGTGAATACACTAAAACCGCTGAACTGTATACTTTTAACAGTAAATTTTATGATATGCAAATTACATCTCAGTTGAAAAGAAGGAAAAGGCTGAGCCTTTTGGCTCTTACAGAGACTTGGGCCGTTCCTCAGGCCTGACCTCAGCAGCTGTCCCGGTGTGTGTGCAAGCCCCCCAAGCCATGGGCTTGGGCATCAGTTCCAATGTGGGGGAACCCAGGAGGCAGTAGATCCATGGTTGGGTTCCAGGCCATTGAGCTCACATTCCCAGGCTCCAGGGTCTGAGGTCAGCTGAGGGCTGTGCTAACAAGCCCTGTGGGGAGCAGGAGGTGCAGGTATGAGCAAGACTTGAACAGAGGAAGGAAGTGCTGCTGACACAAGCCACCATGTCCAGGGAAACTCTGCAGAGATGCACCCACCCAGGCCTCCATAACCTCAGAGAGAGGGAGCAGCCTGGTGTTGCTGGGGACAGTTAGTAGGGTTGATCAGCCCTGGTTGGAGTGAACCTTGTTAGAAGGGGTCTGGCATCAGGCAGGGCACCTGAGAGATCACAACCAGCCTCTGCCCCTGGGAGTGCCTGGCTGAGTGGAGGAGACAGATGACCAGACTGCCCTGGTTGGCAGGGTGCTGTCACAGAAGGCCCTGCTGGGGCATCCTGGGTGGAGCTGGCCCCCACATGGGCTGTGGGCTGTGGAGGAGGGTCCGCCAAGCAACTTCCTAAAGGTGCAGATTTGGCCAGCACATGAGCACAAAGAGTACCGGGCTGTCCTCCAAACATGCCAGATCTCCCGCTTCTCCACTTTA
The DNA here is from genome assembly GCF_002288905.1 of Enhydra lutris kenyoni. NCBI lineage: Eukaryota > Metazoa > Chordata > Mammalia > Carnivora > Mustelidae > Enhydra > Enhydra lutris. Next base: position 6,203,446 of record NW_019154089.1, on the reverse strand, counting down.
GTCTCCGTCTAAAGCCCAGCCTCGGCCATCACTCACCCAGAAGGCAGTAACGGCCACCTCAGGGCTCCCTCTGCCTTGACCTTGGCATCCCACCCCCAAACCCCTGCCCTAACCCCCAACCCAGGCTCCACACAGCAGCCCAGCAAGAGAAGATCCCTTCTTCCTGGTGGCCAGCCCTGCGGACAGCACCTCCTTGTCTGCACCATATTCTTCCTCTCTCCCTAAATAGCAGCTACTGCACTGTCTCCCTCTGCTTCACACCCATCCTGTTCTTTCCACCTCAGGACCTTTGCACTTGTTCTCTCAGTTAGGAATTCTCTTCCCTAGCTCTCACATAGCTGCCACCTTCTCATTTGTCATTCAGGGCCGAAATCAAATATGACTTACCCAGAAACACCTCCTGTGAACATCCAAGTGGGGCCCTCTGTCATTCCCCCAGGCCTTTGCTGCGTCACCCACCTTGGTTCTCCAGGCCATAGTGGGTGGCCTTGCTTTATGATACACTCGTTTGTTGTACTGAGGCCAAAGGCAGCCCATTTGTCCAAAGTGTCTCTCTACCTTAGTTTCCTCATTCACACAGTGGGAGTGGTGAGCCCTCCTCCCAGAGTTGGAGTGTGGAGTGGAGGCAGCAGTGCCTGCATGTCCTGGGCTTGGGAGGTGAGGGTTTGGCCATTATTGATCCCTTTTCCCTTGCTCTCATGGCTCATCTGGGGCTAGTGGTGGCTCAGTGGTTAGACTCCCATCTGGAGGGTTGTATCTCTACTTTGGGCCCCAGGGGCCTGGGGGTCAGAGCCCTGGGGGCCAGCTTGGGACAGGGACACAGGTATATAGGCTTCTTTCTTTCTTTCTTTCTTTCTTTCTTTCTTTCTTTCTTTCTTTAAGGTTTATTTATTCTAAGAGAAAGAGTAAGCAAGCGAGCGGAGGGAGGAGCAAAGGGAGAAGGAGAGAATCTCAAGCAGACTCCCTGCTGAGCAGGGAGCCCCACATGGGTCTGGATCCCAAGACCCTGAGATCGTGACCTGAGCTGAAATCCGGACTCAGACAGTCAACCAACCGAGTCACCCAGGCACCCTGTGTATGGGCCCCTTTTTTGCTCCCATACCTCACCTAGGAATTCTTGGGAGGGGGAAGTACTGTTCTTGGAGCCAGGATGGGAGCCCTCACTGCTCAGTCCATCCTGAGATCCTCTCCTACCATGCCCAAAGACTCCTCTGAAAGGAGCCCCCCTTCCCCAGCCGTCTAGAAGCCCTTTGTGTAAGACGTTACCCAGACTGTTCTCAGACCTTGGCTCACACGGTCACCCGTGCCTGCACCCTGTCATGTCTTGCCCCAGTTCTTCCCCTGGTGTGGGGGTACATATTTGCACCCCCAGATGGTGCCCACCGACAGCATCTTTGTTATCCCTCAGGCAGCTTCTAGTTTGCTCACAGCTTGCCTTCCTTGCCAGTGGGAATGATGCTATGTACAAATCACTCCTTAGTTTCCTTTTTGATTATTTTCTTGGAGCAATACGCTGAAGGAAAATTACCGGGTCAAAAGGCAGGAAAAATTGGGGGTATCTGGCTGGTTCGGTGGGTAGAGCATGAGACTCTTGATCTTGGGGTCTTGCATGTGAGCCCCACACCGGGGTTAGGGATTACATAAAAGAATAAAATCTTAAAAATAAAATGGTAGTAAGAGTTAGAGCATTTTGTGCCCCTCTGACGCCAGTTTGCTGTGGGTTCCTTGCAGTGTCTAATCACTCAAAGTCCCAACATGGAGTTTCTTCTTTTCTGTTGTTCATTTAATAGGTTCATGGTAGGAAATGGGACTTAAAAGTTATTTTGACTTGCATTCCTTCCTGACTTGGAAGGCTGTGTGGTATTGGCTGTGGTATTTGGAAAATCTGCAGCCCCCAGGGTGCAACTTTACTTTCAGGGTGCCATCTTGCTGCCTTTCAGGGTCAGGAGAGCACCACAAAGGAGGCTCCGCCTGCAGACCCCTGCCGCCACCATCCCCAGGGGCTGCAGTTACCGACCCCTGCCCACTCCTCTAGCTCAGTGGGCTGGCGGGGCCGACAGAGCCCTGGGTTGGTCACCAAGGCCCAGTAGTCTTCACCCAGTTGTCCTAGGGTTTTACTAAGCCAACTTCCATAGTTCTGCCTCCCTCCCCAGGTGCTCTGAGATGCAGGTGTGAGTGGGTCAGAAGAGGGACGGGCTTGATGGCAGCCTCCCTGAGGCTGCTCACGACCCATGGCCTCCTGGGTCTCCTGAGTCTCCTAAGACCATAGCCCACCCCTTGCCCCTGCAGCAAAGGAGTTTCAGCTGAGCCGTGAGAATGGACTCCGGGGGCCCTGCTTGCAAGTCAAATGACTGCTGAGGTCAGGCTGGATGAGGGTGGGTCCAGCTGCAGGGAGGGGCAGGGGTGCTGCCGCCTCCCTAGGTCCTGAAGCCATACAGTGACACTCCCTCACGCCTTGTGACTGGCTGCTTCCTGCCGCTGTGTACAAACAAGACTCTGGTGGAGGAAACAGGTGTTTTATCAGGTCACAGGGCCCCCCTTCCCCAACAGTATAGTGCACAGATCTTTGGGTAACCACCTTCCTTCTCCCAGTGGGGACAGGAGGCCAGGTTAGGGAAGGGACCTATCCAAGGCCCCTTAGAGGCACAGAAAGGGAAGGCATTGTCTGGAAGACTCTTCCTCAAATACCGTATCTGCCACTCCTTGGCTGAGAGGCCCTGCGTGAGTTCCTTAACTGCTGGAAGCCTGAGTTTCCTCATCTAGAAACGAGGAGAAGGAGGGTTCTGACCTCCTTGGGTTCCTGGGGCATGGATGGAGGCAGTGTGTGTGGTGTCCCTGGTTCACGGCCGATGCTACGAGTGTAAGCACTGGCGGGGGGACGGGCTACTAACACGGGGTGGAGAGCTCTCCTGCAAAGGGTGTGGTGCTAGGTGGCAGGGGGGCTTCTGAGGCTGAGCTGGGACGCAGCCCCCTCACCTGCTGTCCCTTAGCTCAACAGCTGGCTCCCCTGTGGCGGCATGGGGCACAGTGGCGCCAGGGCCTCGGCTCGCCTGTGACAGAGTGGCTGCTGTATCTAGAATCCTGGTTCCAGGCCCTTTCTGGCCGTTCTGAGCCCCTGCATGCTTGGCCTTGGCTCAGCACCGAGGGGCGATAGTCTCTACCCCACCGAGCTCAGTCCTCTTGAGGCAAAGACTCTCCTGGGGGCTCCCCATTAACTTCAAGGTTCTGTCCAAGTTGGATGAAAGGCAACAAGGAAGGAGAGGCTGGTTGGGGGGCAGCCAGAAGAGCTTCCTGAGAGGACAAGCTGGAACCCTGCGCATGTGAAGTGGGAGAACGCTCTGGGGGCGGGGCAGTTTGAGCAGAGAAGAACAGAAATGAGTATGTTCTTGGTCATTGGAAGGGCACTGCAAAGCCTGGGGTCCATGAGGAGCACGAGTGAGGCTGGAGAAGAGCCAGCATGGAGGGCCCAGCATGTGACCTTGATATGCTGGCAGCATGGTCCCACAGCCCGGGAGTGGCTGGTGGGCACACGCAATGTGTTGGCAGCAAGAAGGGCCAGGCGGTGACTATTGGCCAATGGTATGAGTTGGACATGGACGGGGAGGCAGACAGGGCCAGCTGCTGGGGCAGAGTGGATGCTGGGAGGCCCCGAGCTGGTAAGAGGAGTACAAAAAGCCAAGGGAGGGGGTAGGCTTTGGGCAAGGGAGACCCAGCGTGCTGACACACGCAAGGCAACAGAGCCTCAGAGGTGGACGTTTGCATTTTCATTTGACTCCCAGTCTCTCTCTTTAGAGTCATGAGCCCAGGGTCTTGGCCTCCTGTTGACTGAGAGGAACTGAACCCCAGAGGTCAGGTCCCTTGGTCCGCTGGTGATTTGGCCAGGGCATATGAAGAGCTCCTCTTCTCAGCTCTGTCTTCAGCAGGACTCTGGTCTGGGCAGGGTCTCTGAGAACCCCGAACATTGACAGCTTCTTCCTTCAGGCAGTGGGGTCCCAACACTGACAGATCCAGCATGCTTGGGTTTTGCTCCTGGGCACCACTGCCCCCCCTTGAAAAGATGTGGCCTTAGCATGCATAGTCTCTCAGGTGGGTCCTGGGTGGGTCTGTCCTGGTCATAGGGTTTGGCCTGTTCTGGTCCTGCTGGAACCTTGGGCTCCCCTTGGCGCAGTCCCCTCATGCATGGAGGGTCAGTCCCTGCTGGATGGGGGCCATGGCCTGGGCTAGGGCCAAGATGGGTGTGAGTCTAGCCCTTTCCTGTGGCGGGGCTGCCAGTGGAGCTTGTTCCCTGGAGACTGACTGCCTGGGCTTTGCCAGAGACATGGTCTTAGAGCCCAGAGGAAGATTGGTGACAGAGCTTTTGTGCCATAGCCCACTCCACAGCCAGGACTCCCTGGAGGTCAGAGGAAGCAGACTTTCTGCCAAATAAGCTTCCTCTACCCCTCCCATTAAGACGGCCAATTATTTCTCTCTCCAGAAACAGGAAAGTTGTTGGGGCCTCACACTGTCTGCTTCTCAATGACGAATGCATGGCTAAGGCACGGGTAGGCAGGACATGGCCCACCCCAAGAAGAGTGGGCTTTGGGGATTGGCAGTTAGGGCTGCCCCTCCCCACCATGTGTGGGCTGCCTACCCAGGTTTGGCACGTCTCCCCCTCCCAGAAAGCCCAGTTTGCCCCTGAGGGCAGGAAGCCAGAGAACAGGGCCACCTTCCCTCTTGGCTGTGTGATCTCAAGCAAATCTGTTAACCTTTCTAGGTCTCCGTTTCCTTCTCTAAATTGGGAATGGGCTCCCTGGCTAGGAAGGATTTCTGAGGTTCAAAGAAGTGTGGGCTGGAGACACCTGCCACTCAGGTGGGCCTCAGGGGGTGCTTGCTGGCCTTGCCAGGACTGCTCCAGGCCAGCTTCCCCATCAGGCAAGGAAGATAGGAGGAGGAGAGGGACAGGTAATGGGAGTCCAGGCTGAGGGCATTCTGACTAACTCTGACCTGGCTCTGGGGGTAGAGACCCAGCCTCCTGGTCTGCTGGGCCGCCATCTGAAACGCATTACCGATGCTTTGTAAACTCCACATCATTTGGCCACATGAAAGCCTAGGATCTAAAAATAGCCACTCCCAGAGGATGCCCCGCATTGGTGGGGCTCAGCTGACCTCTGCACGCACACCCACCAGCAGGCCACCTCCCTTGACAGGGAGCCCTGACTGGCAGGGCCACACCCACCCACCCTCCCAGTGTGGGCAGCCCCTGCCTGGGGCCACTTTATCTGGGCACAGATCTCATCCAGCCGGTCAAAGCTTCAGGCCCCAAGGCTTTACCCAGGGCAGAATGTCTGGAGGAAGCAGGAGGGAGGCAGCTGGGGCTGTGTTGGTGGCTCCAGGACCCCATTCCCAGCTCCATACAGGCCTGGAATGTCTGTGGGACACTCATTGTACCATCTTACAGATGAGAACACGGGGGCCCTGTGGGGGGGTAGTATTGGCCACTGTCAGGTGGTGGACAGGAGGGCCACTGGCTGATGTGCTGGTGTGAGAAGGGTGGGAGCCGGCCCAGGCCCCATAGTGTCGGCGGAGGGCCGGGCCCAGCAGGAAGGCAGGGCAGCTGCGGATCTCCAGGCTGCTGGAGTTGACTCTTTGCCCTGCTTTCTGTGGGTTCCCTCTCCCTATGGTCTCTGTGACCAACTGTAAACCACTCTTTTCCCTAAAAATAAACATGCTTATGGGATTGGGGGAAGCTTTGTAGCTATCAAAGGAAATAATAGGGTGTTTAAGAAAATTACATTGCGTTTTAAATAACCAGCATGAAAGTCATTAAGTTTGAAGTTTCATTCAAATCAGATGGCTCTGTGGCTGGCCCAGTGGCCAGGCAGGCAGAGGGTGGGTGGGCCCTCAGGGACGCTGAGAGACAGCCTGTAGAGAGCTTTGTGGCAGCAGCAGTGAGGTCTCTGCTGGGTCCAGCCAGGGTCCGGGCAGGGCGGCTGCTTGGGGTGTGCCAGGCTGCGGCAGCCACCCCACAGCTTGCTGGCCAGCTTGAAGCATTGTGCAGGCGGGAGCCGCCCAGCTGTGGTGGGCAGCCCCATGGGTGGGGCTCGGGGATGACCATAGTCTGCGGGGTGTAGGGACACATGAAGCTGTGGTTGCCAAGGCCAGGAGGGTTGATGGCTCTGTGGTGGGGTTCCAGGGATGGTGGTTTGGGTCAGAAAGGGCTGGAGAAGACCTACGGGGCCAAGGCCACATCTGTCCTCTCCCCCACTGGCCTCTCAGTCCCCGCACAGGGCATGGCGTAGTGCAGGTGTTCAGCAAACCGTGGTTGACGGCACGGTAAACGGCAGCTTTTGCGGTCCCTGTGTCAAGAGCTCCCCAAGTGCTAGCCAGTGCCCAGGACTTTGGGTCCCAGTATGGAGACCCTTACAGGAAGCTGAGAAAGTGGTGACTGTTACTGCTCTCTCATTTTCCAGATGGGGAAGCTGAGGCTTCACCTGAGAAAGGTGAAGGATGTGCTGGGACCCAGAGGAATCGGGGCTTAGAGTTGGGTCTCTTTTACCCCCAGGTCCATGCTCCTCAGTGCTCTGCCACTTTGTTCTCAAATGTGTGGAGATGGGGGCACTGCAGGCCTCAGCACTGAGTGGAACCCCCCTCGCTGGGCTCGGGAGCTGCGTCTAGCTGGGTTCTCTGGCTCCAAGGACACACTTGGCCCTCAGTGCCCCTCACAGGCATGACCTCATGGCCCTGGGCCTGGGTCAGGGCAGGGTACTTTCCTCCTTGGACATCTGACAAGTCAGGGTTGTTAGGGCCAGGGGGGTTGTGTTTCGTGGTTGGAAGCAGGAGCCCAGGGTTTCCAGAATAAATGTTGCCCTGGTAAGTGTTTCCAAATAACATTTAAGATCAGTCAGGTCTGATGCCTGACGAAAGCGTGCAGGATGAAATTCACTGTCTTTTTGTGGACACTTTGCTTTATGGCTCTGGTCCTTGCTTAGCTTGGCGCTCAGGGTCGGGCCATTCTGGAGTAGGTGCCTTCCTCCCAGTGATGTGGGGTTGGACCAGAGGTTGTCCTAGGCCCTGAGTCACTGGGAGTAGCCTGACTGAGGAAGCTGAGGTGTCCGTGCACATGGGTGTGTCCTGTCACTTGTCACTGGGTTGCCTCCCGCCTGTCCCACCATGGACACATCCTGCTGGGGCATTTCGAGAGCAATTTTTTCTGGCTTCTTCTGCCTCCATTCCCCTGGCTCTGGTCACTGAAGTCCAGTCAAGAGCTCAGCAGTCTGGCCTGATAGCAATCAGGCAGAAGTCCAGAGGAAATCAAGGGCCAGTGGACCCAGCCTGGCACAAAGTCCAGCTTTCCTGAAAAGCCTGGGTTAGGGACATGCTTGCTTTTGTCTTTTTTCTTTCTTTTATTTTGTTCTTTATTAATTTAATTCCAACATCAACCCCATGAGATAGGACCATTATGCAGATGGGGAGCCCAAGACTTGGGGAGACCTGTACCTTCTAAGTGTTGGGGGAGTGATTTGAGCCCAGGCTTCTATGTTTCCTGCCCTTACAACCATGTTTCCTTGCCTCTTAGACAACATACCTATCCACTCCTTCTTGGGAAGAAAAAAAAAGGGTTTTATAGCCCTAGCTGGGTCCCTTGGCTACCGCTACCCCCTCCCTCTGTACTCCTCATCCTCCCAAGGAATTTGGTATTTCCCCTTCTCCCGTGTATTTTTACACTATTACACCAGGTGACTATCTGTAAGAGCTGTCTTGTGCGGTTTTGGAACCCCCTGACTCAACCTCGTGAGGGGCTCTCTCTCTGAAGAGAGAGCCCCGCCCCTGTGGCAGCTGAAGCAGTCCTGCGCTCCTCGGTCTGCGGACAGTGAGCCTGAAGGGCTTGGTGAGAGTCGTGAAGCTTGCATCAGCTCCTTTCTGCCCCGTCCCTTGTTTCCTTTGGCATAAACTGCTGGGCTCAGTCCAGGCAGAGCCCGAAGGGTGGCAGAAGCTAATGGCAGGAGCTACAAGGGTGAGACCCAAGGGAGCTTTCTGGCCATGGCCCCAGGGCAGGACTGTCCTCCTGGGGCTGGTAGAGACAGCAAACCAGAGACCCCCATCATGTCTTTGCTCCTCAGAGCAAAGCTGGCTCCTATTAATCAGGGCAGGAACGCAGTGCTGAGATCTCCAACTCTCCTCCCCTACCCACCCTGGAGGTTCCGTCCGCCCCCCACCTTTTGAGGTGCTGCCTGGGCTCTCTGGGCTCTCCGTCCTAGGCAGCACACTTGCCCTTCTAGACAGGCCCCTGTGAGAGCCACTGCCGTGGCCAGCGGCTGTCCGTAGCCCTCCTCTTGCGTGGAGGGGTGAGCAGAGGCCAGACCCTGGGGGAGGAATGACCTCTCACGTTTCCTTTAGTTGTCGATGACTGGGAAACTGAGTCTGCTCCGACCATGACAGGGCGAAGGCACCCTTCACGCAGGCTAGTTGAAGGTTAGAGGCACCCTGCTCGTCGGCGAGTGACATAAGAAAGGTTCTCAGCAGGGTGTTAACCAGTAGCGTCAGGGATCCTGGGTCCCTGGTGGGCTGGAGGTCTGAGTGGGGAGACTCAGAGTGAGGGAAGGGGAATCTGGGAGCCCCGGGTTTCACATGTGTGGTCTCCATGCTGGCCCTGCTCCCAGCCAGTCTGTGAGGTCTGCCCCGGAGTGATGACGATCTCTGGCCAGGAACCTCATGGGGCTGGATTCCAATCCACATGTGTCTCTACGTGCCATGAGACTTTGGGCAAGTTATTGAGCCTTTCTGGGCTTCGCTTTCCCTGTCTGCAAAGTCTGCCCATGCCGTAAAGTGCCGAGGGACGACCAGTCAGATGCTGGTTGGCGGTGGAGCTCTGCCGGGCGCTGGCTGTTTCTGGCGGGGGCTGCTGTCTCTAACTCTGTGTCTCTGCTCTTTTCTTCCTGCCTTTCCTACAGAGCCTGTTGGCTTTAATCCTAGGGGAGCAAAATCTCTGGACTTCCCCAGGTCCCTCACTGCAGAGCCTTGCTTTCCCTCCGGCCACAGGCAGGCTGAGCTCCGAGGTGGTGCTGGCCTGCTCGGCCCGTGGCAGGCTCCTGAGCAGCCAGGCGCGGGACAGGCGCTGGCAGGGGGACCGCCTGGGCAGGGAGGGCGGGGAGGGCAGGGCAGCCGCACAGTCCCCACACCGTGGGGCAGTAGCATCAACTAGCAGCTCGGCTGCAGCAGCTCCCGGAAGCGTCTACTTTCCTCTAAAAACATCCTGTCCTGAGGGGCGTTCACCTCAAAGAGGAGGAAGGAAAACACAAGTAAACGAATGCACAGAAACCACGGGAGGCTGTGGGCCAGGCCACTCAGCTCAGCGAGGTTCAGCTCGCTCAGAGGGAGCCTCGGGGCCAGGCTGGGTCTAGAGCAGGCCTGTGGTTTGCCAAGGCCTCATGTAGGGACTCTGGTCCTCACCTCTGCTGTGGCAGGGCCCCGTTATCTGATGTTGAGACCAGGCAGCTGGTAGACTGGCTACACGCACCTGGCAGGGCTCTATGCAACCATGGCAACGGTACTCTGCTGACAGGTGGGACCGAAGCCTCCCGGTCCCCAAGGGTGTGGTCCGGCCATCCCCCAGTCCTCCAGCTCGGCCAGCCACACGGCCACGGCTCCATGCTCTGTGGTGGGTGTCTGGCACAAGGCGTCTGGCACGCTGTGGGTGGGGAGCTTTCGGGCTGTCGTCTGGAGAGCACCATGTCCTGGGCAGCAGGGCCCTGAGTGAGGGCTGGGGATGAAATGGCACGGGCCCTGCTAGGGTCTGCCTGTGGAGGTAGGGTCTGCCGGGACCCACACACATCAAGGCCCTATTGATATGTGGGCAAGTCCCGTTTGGAAGGCCTGGGTGGCTTGCTTTCTTCTTGGAAATTGACCCTCAGTGCCCCAGGCCTTGGGGGAGCTTCCCACTCTGCAGTTGGCTGGATTCCATGGCAACCACTGGTGCCGGACAGTGGGTGCCAGCTGCAGACACGGGTCTGGGGGGGCTGTGGGACTCCCTGGTGGGCCCTAGAGGTGGGAGAGGAGCCAACAGGAACTGACCAAGGCCACGGTGGATGCTTGGGGCCAAGCCCTGGATGGAGCCTGGCTCTTGGCAAGGCAGAGAAGAGAAGTGAGAAGTGGAGGGGACTTCTGAGCATGGCCAGTGTGTGGGGCTTTGCAGGGGAACAGGCCAAGGAGCTGAAGCCCAGCCTATACTCGTGCACACCGAGCCATATGCCCTCGTGTGGGCCCAGGTGTCTGTCGACAGGAAGATGTACTTTTTCTAATTAGCACAAAGGCTCCATATGAACTAGCAGCAGCCTTGGTTTAGACTTTCCGGGTATTCTGACTGCCAAAATATTGCAGGCAGGAAGAGATTGGGGGCGGGGGCAGAGGCAGCATGGGGTGTCAGATGTCAGACAGAAGGTCCCTGACTCCAAGCAGTGGCCCCAGCTCTTCCCAGCCTCCCGAGTACTGCTGTGATCTTGTGCCCAGCTCAAGCCTGGGTGCTGTCCGGTGCTGCCACATCCTCCCCAAACACTGGCTCATGCTGGGACACTGCCCCCCCCAGCCCCGCTAGAGAACCGCCCCCCCAGCCTTGAGGACCCAGCTTTAACTGAGGTAACAGAAACAGTGCAGGGTACTAGCTCCGATCTCGGGAAGCAGTGGAGCTAAACGAGTGAACAGTCGCCTCAGCACAGTAGGGTCGATGCTGTGGTTGGGAGCCACAGCAGGGAACCCCTGCTCACACGGGGAGGGGAGGAAGGGCTTCCTGGGGAAACCTCATTTGTGATGAGGCCTGTGAGATGGGTGGGAATTGGCCAGGCCAAGTCAGGGAAGAGTTCCTGAGGCAGACGGATGAGCAGCTCCTATGCCTGGAGCATGGGGGGTGTGCGGCGGGGGAGACAGTGTGGCCATCTGGCATCACCGAAGACCCCGAGAGCCCATCAAGGGCCCCCAGTACGGACCTGATAGAGGACTGGGCTGCATGGCTAACGGGCAGTCTTCTCAAGCTCAGAGCCTCACGTGCCTGGTGTCTCGAATAGCTTGTCACCTGTGACATCTCCAGTATGCACGGTCCCCTCTGTGCACCTGCTGGGAGAGAACAGTAACTGGACCAGTAGCCCACCTCTCTGTCTAGTCAGCCTCTGCCCTGGAGGGAACGTGAGGCTCGAGGTGTGGATCTGCCACTCCCGTGGGTTCATCCCCACAGGTGTCTCTCTAGCTCCAGCACTGGGAGCATAGGGAAGAAGGGGGCTGAAGTGTGCTCCATGCAGATGAGGGGTGTGGGGCGGGCAGAGGTTCTGGGGCACCAGGGATTCTGGAGGCCTTTTGTTCAGCAAGTCTTAGTGGATGGGCCAAGTCCAGAACCCAGACAGGCGGAGATGACTAACAAGCCAGTTCTGCCTGCTACCTTGGGGGACCCCAGCCAGGTCACAGTCCTTTCCAAGGAAGGGACCCTTAGACTGAGGTCAGAATGAGCAGCAACGCATGTAAAGAGCAGGAGGAAGCCTGGAGAATTATGAGGGGACAGAGGAGGAGGTGGGCGAAGGCACCGAGGCAGAGAAGAGCTAGGTACCTGGGCAGGAGAGGGGCAGGCCTGCGTGGCTGTGCCAGTATGAGTGAGGGTACCATGCAGTGAGGCCTTGGCGGGTCCAGCTCCCGCCATCAGAGGGGCTCATGGTGCCAGCAGCCCTGGCAGGTAGGCAGGCAGGCAGGTGGTGTGGCCTGAACTGTAATTCCAGGGGCCCTAGAACCTGCCGACGCATTTTGAGAGTCAGGGAAGCAGTGGCTCAGATAACTGAGCAAGCAACCGGGAGAAGGGAGCCGGGTGGGCTGGCGCCCCCTACCCTGCGCCCCTGGGTCTGTCCCTGAGAACCGTAGGCCTCTGTTGTATGGTGTTTAGCACCACAGCTCTGCCACTTACTGTGGGATCTCAGGCAAGCTGTACAGCCTCAGCGTGCCTCAGTTTCTTCTTCTGTCAGATGGAGAGAATATTTATGCCCGTTGTTGAGCCTATTCGGAGTTACACTCTGGAGGGCTCTCAGAACTCTGCCTGCCACATGGTAGCTGCCCACTTACCATTAGGAAATGCTTTACCCTCAGCCCGAAACATCTGTTTGGCCTGGCACCCAGGTGCTCAGTGATATGAGCTGACTGACCGTGTTTGCTGGTAGTGATCAACGGAGAATCTGTGGGTAGGGGGTGGGGGGCTCGTGTCCTGGCACAGTCCCTGCCACAGGGAGGCCAGCTCGGGAGGCCTGCTTGGGAGGCCTGGTCAGGCCTCACGCACTCCCCACCCCCATGCATGAGGCCAGAGGAAGCGGCAACTTTCTTCGCTGGGAAAGTGTTGTGGGGCTCAAGCATTTGGGGGTTTTCAGAGTCAACCGTCAGAGGCGAGGGAGTTTTCTCTGCTGGCGGTGGCAAGGGCTCTCAGGGTGCACGTGGCCTGTGAGCAGACCGCTGCGGTCTGTAGGGAAAATGCCGACTGTGTTTATTTTTCACCTGAGCCTGCAGGAAGTAGGGGGGCGAGGGGGTGAGGGAGGGCAGCCCAGCCAGGCCCCAGCTCAACCTCAGCAGAGGAGACCTGCCCCAGGGTCCCTTATTTCCATCACCTCCTGTCCCACCCTGCCTTTGGATCCCCCTCCCAGCTCCAGGCTTCTCAACAAGAGGAGCGATGCTGAAGCAGCACAGTGAGGAGTTTCCAGCCATGGGCTAATGAACGTGTCCCAGAGATGATGACCGCCTTTGGGACACTGGATTTTGAGTCAGAAGGGTGCCGAGCAGGAAAAGCCACGCGCCAGCAGGAAGGATGGCTTCTGCTCAGGCTGTGGCAGACCCGGCCTCCCAGCCCCAGGGTCTCCGAGTCCTGGACCTATCGTGCATGTGCGTGTGCGTGTGAGAGAGTATGCGGTGGGGGTGTGCTGGCAGAGGCAAAGTCCTGAACAAGATGTCCGGGCTGCTGAGTCTTTTGTGTCGGCATTGTACCATGCTGTGAAGGGCAATACTGAGGGGGCCGCTCCGTGCTTGGCGCTCTGCCCGCAGGTGAGAGAGGTGAGCTTGTGCCCTCCCATACACTCAGGGTCTGGTGGGGAGAGTCCGCCCAGGCCTGCCCCCTTCTTGTGGAGGTTGGGCAGTCAGTATCAGAGGGAGGAGAGAGGGCAGCTCCAGTCATAGGGCTCCCCATACACATCCCAGGCCCCAGGCAACCCCACCTTGTCTGGGCGGCCTGGCCCTGGGACAGCCTTGTGCTGAGGCCATGGAGCGGGACGTTCCTCTGGCTGAGGGGGGCATGGGGCACTGGGCCCTACGCCAGATGGTTCCCCCTGGCTACCAGCACAGACATGAGGGGGCTGGGGAGTGAGGCGGAGGGGCAGCCTGCATCAACGTGGGAAGGACTGGCCAGGCCCTCAGTGCCCTGCTCTAGAGCCCTGACCACCCCACGGCCTCCAGTGGATGGCAGGCTCTTTGCCCCACCCCTGCCCCCTGTGGTTTGGCTGCAGACTCCTGTTTAATTAGAGGCTTTCCCCAGTTCCCAGTGAAGGGTGGTGGACAGGATGAGCCCTCTGACCATCGGGCAATGCCTCCTACCTCCCACCCCCCACTCAATACCTGTTCCACACATGCATCCCAGGCCACAGGCTGTAGGCTGAGCTGGATTTGGGGGTTTCCTAGGCCTGGCTGTGCTGCACGTTGGGCCTTAGCCAGCCTGGCCTAGGACAGTCAGCTCTGGTCCTCCAACACGTGAGACACCTCTCTGTGGTTTCCTGGCCAAAACTAGCCCTCCCCAGAGATGGGGGTGGGGCCACCCTCTTCCTCCCTTGGAGCAAACCCACCCTACCCCCTTCCTGGGAGAGTGGGACTCTGAGACTGTTTTCCTGAAGCTGGCACCTTGGACCCCAGACTCTGGTTCTAAGACTTCCTTCCATGGGTCCCACTCCACCAGCCAAGCTTACAGTTCTGAGGGGCCCAAGAGCCAGAGTCCGGGCCTAGATGGTAAGGCCTTCTTGAAGTGGGAGCTTACATTCAAAAGCCCCCAGGCCAGAGGGACCTGTGGATGGTGTACATTCCACCTACTGGGCCAGGGTTCCAGGCGTTTGTGCCCTTCGGTGGCGAATGGTGGAATGCCTTCCACCAGAATCCCAGGTTCTTAAGAGACTGGGCCCTAAAGCTGTGGCCCTGTCTGTCATAAGGCCTGGTCAGGGCTGATGATGTCTGGCTACCACTGTCTTGGGGACCTATCAGGATAAAAAAGCCCCAGAGACTTCCAGGAAGCTTCCCAGGCCCTCCTTCAGCTACTGCTCCCCCAAATTTGAAGGCAGAATTTTTGCATCTGTGATCAGTGAGGTAATCAAGACTGATTTTCTCATTGTCGTTATTCAAGGGGCACATTGGCCCCAGGATCCTGTAATGAGAAGGTTAATATAAACATCAGAGAGCCTTCGAGCTAGGCTCCCTAGCCCACTTTACCTTGTGGCACACCCGAAAGTGATCACTAGACCAACTAGAGGAGGAGGCTGGAGGCTGAAGCGCACATGGGAAGTGCTGGGCATGAGCAGGGAAGAGAGGGAGGGAGTGGGCACCTACAGTGCTTTGTAGGTTTTCTAAGTGCATTGGCAGCTCTAGGCACAGGAGTGCTATGATCTGATTTACATGGTTGCTGGATGGAGGATTGGTGGAGGGACAGGAGGCCACTGGAGTCATCTGGGTGAGAAGTGACTACGGCTTGGACTGAGTTGGGGACAGGGAGGAGGAAGAAGCAGACTCTAGATTATTTTGAAGTAGAGCCAGTCGTATGGCCTGACAGATTGGAGATGGGACGTGAGAGAGTCAAGGATATACTCCAAGGTATCTGAGCAACTGGAAGGAGGGAGTTGCCATTAAATGATGAAGAGGGAGAACAGCATTTTGGGCAGAAAACCAGAGGCTCTGCTTTGGAAATACTGAGTTTGGGCAGCATTTCAGATTTCCAGGTCGATGTGGTGAGTAGGCATTTGGGGAGTGGAGTTTCCTAGAGGAAGCAGGGGCTGAGATCGGAATGTCAGTCATCAGATGAAGACATGGAAAGCTGTGACCCTGGATGAGAGCACTCTGGGAATGAGGGGGAAATGGAAAGCCAAGGGCCCATCTTGGGTTAGGTCAGGAAGAGGAGTAGCCAAAAAGTAGGCCGACAGAGAAGCAGCCTATGAGCTTGGAGGCAAATCAGATGAGTGTGGCATTCTGGAGGCCAAGCGAAGAAACTTTCAAGGAGGAGGGAGAAATGAGTTGTGTTCAGTTCTGCTGAGAGGTCAGGTAAAAGGAAGACTGAGCACTGAGTTCAGCAGTGTGGGAGATGCTGGGGACCTTGACAGGAGCTGTCTGGTGAAGTGACGGTGCCAAGGGATGGCTAGGCTGAAAGGGAGCCCGAGAATTAAGAATAGGAGCTGAGGATGGGGAGGGCTTCTGCTGCGTTTTGCAGCAAAGGGGAGCAAGACCTAAGCTGGTGGCTGAGGGAGGACTTAGAGCCGGGAGAAATGGCAGCCCGTCGGTCCCCTGGTGGGAATGCGGTTGGGCCTGTGGAGAGCTTGGCACAATGCCTGGCATGTGGCGGGCACTCCGTACAGGAAGGATTCCACAGGTGTCCTTATAGCCCATAGCTGCCCCAGCCCACTTCCTCTCTCTTGCCAGCCCTTGCCAGCAAGCCTGAGGAGCCTACATTCTCCGCTTCATTCCTACATGCGCGCTCTGTCCCAGTTGTGTCTAGGGTCAGTGCTGCAGATAAAGAAAGCCCGAGTGTGGCATGAGCCTCCCAGCTTGCTCAGAAAGCCTTGCCTTAGAACAGCAAGGGGAAAGTCACCGCACCCAAGGCCTGGAGACACCACGGCCCAGTCCTCGGCCTCCAGGGCTGAGGTTGCTGGTGGGCTGTCGGATGGGTCTTCCATCCCCAGGCAAATCCCCTCTGGCAAATTCAGACCAAAACTGGCCCATGAGAGGTCAGCACCGCAGGGCCAGGGAAGGACAGTGAGGAACATTTCCTTTGTGCGTGTGAGGGGCTTCCTGCATGTTCCTTCCTCGTGACACAGCACCTGAGGAATTGAGCTCTTGGGTACTATGTGGCTTTACCCTCACAACAATCCTGTGATCCTCTCCTTTTGCCAAGGAAACTGATGCTCAGATACTGTGGTCAGTCCTTGCAGGCCACACACATTAGAAGCAGGATCTGAACAGGCCAGCCAACTCCTCCTCAGGTTCACAGTGGAGAACCCTCCCGGATCTGCCCCAGGAAGCCAAGAGAGGGCTCTAGTTAGAGGTGCTCCCTTGGAGCTGTGGTGCCACCGCTATTGGGACATCAACCCATGTGCCTGAGGACAGAAGGCAGGCTGATGAGTCCTGGGATGTGAGGCTTTTCCCGGTGGGCAGATGAACGAGCAGGGGACCAAAGAGGTGGCAGTGTGAGCACCTTCCCCGAGCTGGGAGCCCAGCTTCAAGCTCCCCTGGAGGCAGGAGTGTGGAGGAGAGGGCAGCCAGGGCTGCTGCCGGTGGGTGTGCAGCTTGCGTCTACCTAGAAGCCTCACATCTTGGCTAGGGTGCAGCTCATACCTGGCCTCCCCTCTCGCCTCGCCCTGGACGCCAAACAGCTAATCTGGGGGGCAGGGGGACCTGTGCCAGGCCTCCTCTCCATGAGCCCCCCTAAGCTTCCCCAGACCTGGTGATGAAGGGACCATGAACATCCATTGCACAAGAGGAAACGGAAGCCCAGAAGTGTTGGCAAGTCTGGCTGAATTCACCCAGTGGGAAGTCGCACCCACAGGGTGGGAAGGAGCCCAGGCCACAACCTCTCACTACTCTCCTGCTCCAAGATGTCCCTGTGTTTCTTCTGTGCCATAAGTCAAAAGTCACTTGTCTGTGCTCCTAGCCAGCAGAATCCCCACGGGTGAACTTTCCAAGTGGAAGCTGAGCCTCAGTGGTAGATGATGTTTCCAGGATTCTGGCTTGTGCAGGTGTGCGCTGGGGAGATGCAGAGCTGTACCTTGGCCCCAAGCAGCAGCTCCCTGTGGCTGGGTTCGCACGGGGAGCCCCCTTCCCAGTGTGAGTCATCTCATGACAGATCCATGTGGCTAGTGTGAAAAGTAAGAGTCCTGTGTTGCTGAGGAAACAGGAAGTGTGGGGGCTGGGTGGGCTGGCCCTGGAGGGAGCCTTGGCTCTACCTAGCCCACCTGCTCTGAGTTAAAGGGTTGATGGGAGCCTTTCTTGTGCGCACAAATCCTGTTAAGCCTGAGGTGGAATAGTGGGTCAGACTCAAAACCCTGAGTCTGGGGGCTGGAGGAGGAAGAAAGAAAACTCCTGGCTGTCCTGGGGTAAGCCAGGTCTTGAGACCATTACCTGATGTCGGGCTGGAGGCCATGAGCAGCCCCCAGACAAGCCACAGGGCCTCAGAGAAACCGGGGGAGGAAGGAGTGGTTGGGGGATGGGGGAGGACTGCCTCAGACCCAGAGGGAGAAAGAATTTCCTGGAGAGGGAGATGTGCCTCCTGGAACTGAGTTGCAGAAACCAAGAGGCTCTCTAGGTGGGAGGGCTGCTTGAGCAAAGTCTGGGGGCCATAGGCAGGGCCACTGGACGTAGCACAGCTTGAGTGGTGCCCCCTCCTCGAGGCCTGTGGTTTTAACCACCCCCACTTTCCTTTGACATTTGGGCTACCCGCACAGCTAAAAGAGGCTCTGTCTATATGTATGCCCCCAGCCCTGGGCCTTCGTCCTTTGGGTCTCCCCACATTCACATCGCGCCCCCCCCCCCTCATTTTTCAGCACAACAAAGCCAGTCAGCCAGCCCACAGCGTCCCGCAACTCTCTCCTCTCTATGAACATTTCAGCAGCCCACACCCTACACCTGCACCAGGCGACATCAGCCAGAAACAAGGTACGGATCTGGGAAGGGGAGGGACCTGACAGCCCCTGAGCCTGGGGCCAAGTCCTCAGCTTCTGAGTCCAGGGGCTAGGCCCTGTTTACAACTGGACGACCTGGGACTGGACAAACTCAAAGCCCAAAGAAAACATGAGAAAGATGGATGGGGAGCCTGAGGGCAGGTGGTGCCAGGTCAAACTTGGAAGACTTCAGGTAGGAGCCTAATCCCGAGTGGCCTCCCAATGCCAGGATGTGGGAGCAGGCATTTGTATAAAGCTCAGGACAGTAAAACTTGAATCCTTCCCTCCCCCAGTGAGAAAATGGAAAGTGGTGGTTGTGATGGCTGATTCACCTCAGCCTCAGGGAAAGTCATTCTGAAATCAGCCATTGTCGGCTGTGGGAAACGTGCTGACTCAACCCTGGGGAGGCAGAGGGGGCGGGTGGATCCCAGGCTGCCCAGGCCAGGGGGCCTGCCTCCTGCACACAAAGCCAGACCAGAGTCCCCAGTGGAGAGGCCCCAGGTGAAGACCAGCAGTGGACCGGGGCACGGTGAGGCCTGGCCTTCCCACTCCTGAAGACTCCACCTCTTCCCCTGGTCAGCCAGTGTCCTTAAGGATAGTCACCAGTCTCTCTGCCCTGTAAACGGAACACTGTCATCACACTGGCATAGTCCTGAACAAACCAGTATGTCTGGTCCTGTAGCAAATGGAGGTAGATCTTAGAGGCCCCACCGGTGGCTCTAGGATGCAGTAACTAGCAGAAGTAGCTTCCAGGTCAGGCTAGATCACTCACGCGGCCCCTCTCCACTGTAGGAGTTCACAGGCCTCTGCAGACCTCCGACCTCTCTGGCTTCTACTCTTTGACCTCAGGCAGCATGGGACAACTCCCCCACACTGTGAGCTGGTGAGTGTGGGCCCGGTGGGAAGAGGGCACTTTGCGCTGGTGAGACCCATACTTGCCCTGTCATTTACCACCTCCCTCCATCCTGTTCTACCAGCACTCTGCTGCCAGCTCTGTCGGTACCAGGGGCTGGCCAGAAGTTCTGTCCATTTTCCAGATGGCCCAGTGCACTCCCCTTGACTTCTGGTCTTGGTCATGCCACACTTGAACTCTGCCTTGAGTGGTGTGGGGTGGGGGACACTGAGCTGCCCAGGGTTGTAAGAATAGGTAAGGAAGAAAAGGGAGACCTGCATGGGCAGGGAGGGGACAATGACAATATGAATGGCCATGAGACAGGCTTTTACCTTTCAGCCACATGGTGGGCAAAGGGATACAATTCTACTTACCTCAGTACCTCCTGCCAACTGGTCCCTTGGCTGAGCTCCCTGAAGAGCAGAGTTCTCTGTGTCTCCTCTGGTGCCTGCTTGAGCCCAAGCCCCTGGCCAGGGGCTTAGAGAGCCTTAGAGTCTGTAAAGGCTGGGCCAGCAAAAGCCAGCCTGAACCTTAAGTCAGCAGGCCCAACTGTGGGCCAAAGGGCCCATCTTTAGCTGGAGCTGAGTCTCAGCAGGCTGGTTGGCCCTTTGCTCATGAACCACAGTGTGAAGCGGACAGGTCTGCAGCCTCTCTGGGCTGGGGCAGTCACCCAACAGCAGGAAAGCATGGTTTCCCAGGAAGATAGGGAAGGCCGGAGGCCCAACCTGACACCTGCCTGCCTGCCCTCTTCCATGTGCTCTTTACCCATGTTCAGCTCTCACTCCATTTCCAGATTCTCCTCGGACAGTGCTCCACTCTGAATACCAATCAGGACTCCACCTATGAATACCCCAGGATTGAAGTTGGCCAGGCAGGGTTGGCCGACCTCAGGCCCCTGCCCTCTCAGCACCTGATCACCCTAGTGCGCTACCCAGGCCAGACCCCCAACAATTACAGGGCAGTGTTAGCAGTGCTTTCGCTGGGGGCTGTAAGAGCCCAGAGGGGTGCCTCATCCAGCTCAGCATTTCAAGGGCTTTCAGGAGAGAAGGTCACATAGCCAAGCACGGCCTGAAGGGAGACCAGGAATCCAAAGGGGGGCAAAATAATCCAGTCATTTTAACAGTGGATGCAGAAGCCCTAAGGCAGATGTCAGCCCTGTATTGACCAGGAAATAAGGCTAGAGGTGAGCTGGGGGGCGGGGGTGGGGGCGTGGCTCCTGAGCTGGATCCTGGGAGAAAGCTGTCATTTCTGCCCCTTAGGCGCCAGTGTGTGTAGAGGAAAACAGGAGCAGCGCAGGTTGCCCTCTGGTGGCAGATGCCCAGTACATACACTGGAAGAGTCCTAGCAGAGACCGATTCCCTGCCCACCATGGGTCAGACCCAAGCACTGTGGGGAAGTCTGTCCCCACATCTGGCCAGTAGCCAGACTGCTAACAGCTGTCTCTCCCAACCACAGGCCCAGCCCTCCTCTCTACCCCTTGTCCCCTTCCTGCGGATATAGACAGCACTTCCCTGCCCCCACTGCAGCCCCTGGCGCCCCCTACCCCAGGTGAGTCCCACACCCTGCAGCCAGGCTCCTGCTTCCTGTTGCCCAGGCTTCAGTGCCCACACGAGGCCATGCCCAGGCCAGTGCTTGCCCTGTGCTAGTTGTCTGTCCATCCGTCCGTCTGTCATTCCGCAGCCCCTGCTGCTCTGTGCCTGAAAATGAAGCCAGTGGGAGAGCGAGAGGCTTAAGCCCAGGCCATACCGTGCAGCCAAGTGCCCTCGAGCAGCCGGGGGCAGTGCCTGCACACGTGTGCTTGTGCTCCTGCCTCTGTGCGCGCCTGAGTCCGCCCAAGTGCAGGTGTGTGTGCACTCACCTCTCCTGTGCCTCCTTGCTGGAGGGTGGGTCAGGCACACTCTCCTGGGCATTCCATGAGCTCTGCCCAAGCTGAGGCACCACCTTTTCCATGTGTCTCCAACCTTGGACCCTTAGGGGCTCCCTGCTCAGAGAAAGGAGCAAGGGCACTGTGGTCTCCACAGAAGAGCAGAAAATCAAAGTGACAGGTGTGTGTATATGTATGAGTCCCTTCAATACACTCACTCCTTCAGTGACCGACCCAAGCCAGGGATGGAACAAGTAACTCAGCAGACCATGTCCAGCCCTACTGGAGTTCACAGCCCAGGGTGGGAGGTATGGACAGAGCACTAATAGTCAAATGGGCTTTCTGGGTGATGGGATAATCCTAATCAGAACCCAGCCAGGGCAGGGGCATGGACAGGGAGAGCTTCCTCAAGAGTCACATATCCTGAGTAAAGCGGCCAAGGGGAACAGCACTGGTTGGGGATGGCGAGGGCTGTAAAGTGATGAAGAAGTGGGGAAAATGGGCACCTGGGTGGCTCAGTGGGTTAAGCCTCTGCCTTCAGCTCAGGTCATGATCCCAGGGTCCTGGGATCGAGTCCCGCATCGGGCTCTCTGCTCAGCAAGGAGCCTGCTTCCCTCTGTCTCTGCCTGCCTCTCTGCCTACTTGTGATGTCTCTCTCTGTCAAATAAATAAATCTTTAAAAAAAGAAAAAGAAAAAAGTGGGGAAAAGATGGAGCAGATTTTGTCAGCGGGGGTGTTCATGCAGAGTGGGGCAGGTCCCGTGGAGGATCCTGGGTTTTATTCTGTGGGCTATGGGGGAATTTCAGCAGGAGTGGCCAAGAGCACTCAGGTGTTTTTAAAAGTCTCTCTGGGTATTGTGTGAAGAGAGGCAGGGGACTCCCACGGCAGTCACAGGCTCAGGAGGCTGAACTGGTGACAGTGTAAGGTAAGGGGATGGATTCCAAAGCTATTCACGACTGACTTCATAGCCCCCTGAATGACATGCATGCAGATTTGTGCAGTGTGTCTGTGTAATCTGTTGGGAGCAGGTGTTTGTATGTATCTGTGTACCTGTGTGCAAGACAGTGGGGGTGGGGTGTGCCCCCATCTTCGTGTACTGTACAGGGGCCTCCAGACGTCCAAGGTCTGGCCCATACGTTCCTGCCTCGGTGTTAACTCTCCTTCTGCCTTTAGGTTCACCCACCCATCCCTGATGCTGGGCTCTGGTGTACCTGGTCACCCTGCAGCCATCCCCCACCCGGCCATCGTACCTCCCTCAGGGAAGCAGGAACTGCAGCCGTATGACCGCAGCCTGTGAGTGAGAAGGTGCCCAGTGTGGAGGGAGGGGAACAAGTGAGCAGACTCAGGAGCCCATCGATTCATCAGCCAGAGACACATTCTTCCCACCAGATTCTACACCTGCTGCCTAGAAGCTCTAGGGGCTGTCAGGGGCGGCCTCTGGTCAAGCCATCTTGTGGTTCTCACCACTGAAAGACCAATGTTTTGTTTTTTTAAGTTTATTTATTTACGTAATCTCTTCACCCAGTGTGGGGCGTGAACTCACAACCCCAATAGCAAGAGTCGTACACTCCTTAGAAGCAGGAGGTAATGGATAAGGTGGGGAACAAAGATTTGAGCCAAAGAGGAGGGGCTGAGAAGTCCTTGAACATGTTTCTCTTAGCTGCAGCATTCCTGTAAGGAAGAGTTACATAGTTCTGATCATCCATTTTGGAGCAGCTGAAAAAGATACCATTTACAAAACCCTAGTTTCCATGCACTTACACACACACTGGACACAAATTAGAAAAAGGCAGCAGCATTAGGTGGACACTGGGGGGCTCCTGAGTGATCTGGACTTATACTCCTTAGGAAGACACAGGCAGAATCCAAGGTGGAGAAGGAAGCCAAGAAGCCAACCATCAAGAAGCCCCTCAACGCCTTCATGCTGTACATGAAGGAGATGAGAGCCAAGGTCATTGCAGAGTGCACACTCAAGGAGAGTGCTGCCATCAACCAGATCTTGGGTCGAAGGGTGAGGCCACGGGCAGGTGGGCTGGTAGGGATGGCCCCTGACTGACGCCTTGATACACTCCATCTACCCCTTCTTCCCCACTGCAGTGGCATGCACTGTCTCGGGAAGAGCAAGCCAAGTATTATGAGCTGGCCCGAAAGGAGAGGCAGCTGCACATGCAGCTGTACCCAGGCTGGTCAGCGCGGGACAATTATGTGAGTGGCCAGTGAGGGACGG
Organism: Enhydra lutris kenyoni; assembly: GCF_002288905.1. Classification (NCBI taxonomy): domain Eukaryota; kingdom Metazoa; phylum Chordata; class Mammalia; order Carnivora; family Mustelidae; genus Enhydra; species Enhydra lutris. The sequence goes on along the minus strand of NW_019154089.1, from coordinate 6,180,572 downwards.
GGAGGGGAACCTTCAAAATGCCATGCCCCAGACCACTGTCCTAAAGCAGAGTTAAGGAGGGCAGGTGGTGGAGTGAAGGGCCCAAAAGCAGAGTTAAGGAGGGCAGGTGGTGGAGTGAAGGGCCCAAGGCCTCATGTGGCTAGTCTGAAGAGAGCCAAGCAAGGGAAGCTGCCCCTGAAGGTAGGCCCATGTCCTCTTTTCCCCTGGGATGTACTCTCCCCACAGGACTCTTGCCTGGTGTTTGGCCATGTAGGCAAATGGAGAGGAAGGGGCCTTCCTTGTAAGTTGTCTCCTCCATTCAGAAAGGAGACCAGCATGGGAAAGGAAGGAGGAGCCTCTGTGCCATCCTCTGCACCTTGGTACCCTGGCAAAAACTGTCACCAAGAAATGCCAGGCCACCTCTGGAGGAGGGAACTCTGTACCCAAGAATTTCAGCAACAGCCAGGTTGGGCTGCAGGTTTCCCAGCCACTCACTCATTGGAGTTATCAAGGGACCACCTCCCAGATCTGAGCAGAATCCATCCCTCTGTTCCCTGCAGGGGAAGAAGAAAAGGCGGTCTCGGGAAAAGCACCAGGAATCCAACACAGGTGAGGCCTTCTCTCAGCAGTGGAGACTGCTCTCCAAGTGTGCATTCCATGAGCACCCTGCTCTGGCCCAGAGGGAGGGGCAGAACACTCAGCCACAGACCTTTAGACCCTCTGGAAACAAGGCCCACTCCTCACAAGTCTGATTCCGCATGTGAGGAACAGCTATAGGAAGTCCCTGTAACAGTGTAACATTGGTGTGTTGCCCTACTGCACCCTCCTGCCTTTGCAAGCCCTGCTCCCAGCTAGCCTCTGCCACAGAAACTGAGCCTGTGGTTCTGCTGTGACCTGCACGCAGGCTGTGGGGGTGGAGGTGCAGCCCTGCCTAGGCCCAGAAGTCCCACTGCCTGCTGGTTGGTGCCTGGCTGTTACTTGGTCACCAGCCCACCTACCCGATCCATTTATTTTGACAGTACAGAGTGCTCTGTATGGAGGACTCAAGGAAGCCACACACTGCTTCAAGTCTCCTTCCCGTGGGTGAATTCATGCCCCAAGTCTGATAGTTGAATTCAGACTCCACATCCACGACGGTCTCAAGCTATGCTGCCCCCACATAGGGAAGCTCAAGGCTAGGACTGAGGCAGGGTAGAATCCTCAGCCCTTTTTCTGAGGTATGGACTTAACTGTCCACCTGGTTTAAGCTACAGCTTAAACGCCTTGCGGGGGGGTTGGATTAGGCAGAGTGGGCACGGGCAAAAGGGAAGAAAAACTGGATAAAGTGGGCAGGGAAATGTGTGGGGTGGGCAGCCCTCAGGGCCTCCCCGGGTCTCCTCTCCCATAGCTCCCATGCTGCAACCAGAAAGAGCAGCTAACCTATAGGATTCCCCTCCCTCCCTCCACTGTTCTTCCCACTGCCTCTCCTGCCTAGCTAGGTGCCCACCTTTCCTGATAACCTGGCTCTGGGTCCTGGGGCTCCCATGGGGGCTGGCTGTGCCATGGAGAGGCCCTCTGCCTATGGGGCCTATGGGGTATCTGTGACTGGCTGACACTGATGTTACCTCTTCTTTCTGGGCCCTGCTCTGCCCTGCTGCCTGCCTGCTCGCCCTCTGCCCTGCTCTGCCCCTCTGGCATGGCTGTGAGCAGACCCTGGCTCGCCTAAGAAATGCCGTGCTCGCTTTGGCCTCAACCAGCAGACGGATTGGTGTGGTCCGTGCAGGTGGGTTTGTCCCCACCACCATCCTCCCTTTGCTTCAAGCTGCTTCCCTGACTCTGCACATGTTCTGCTAGGCCTATAGCCCTCCTTTGGTCCCCCAGTCCCAAAGCATACCCACAGATTGGGGAACCCATGTCTCCTAAGAATGAGGTGGAGAAAGAATGTTCTAGAAAAGGCAGGCAGATTCAAGAAGGTAGTTCTGGTGCCTGTTGCCCAGGGTCCTCGGTTAATGATGGCCTAATAATGACTAGGGTTAGTAGATCCTCAGCAGGCCAATCTCATGTGCCCCAATCAGTGGCCTGAGCCCCTGGCTACCAGGCCTAGAACTCACCGTGGTCTACCAGTTCCCTCACCTCTTCAAGTTAGGATTCCTGAACCCTAAAAAACGGGGAAAACACACACACCCACCACACCAAGGTGACTGTAGTAGAGAACAGCCTGGATGCCAAGTGGTCATGTACTTCACCTTGTACCGGAAATGAGGGGACTGCAGAGGTAGGGAGAGAGGAAGAGGGGGTATCCCTGGGCTGTCCTAGCAAAAGGGTCATACTTAGGCTCTGTAGCACTTAACCCACGTGTTTCCCCATATAGTAGAGAAATGTGTATGTGAAAGAAGGTATACATACCTACACCAAGAGACTGAAGTTTGCCTGGTTGAAGTTGAGGTCAGGTCTGGTAGTGCTGAACCTACTCCAGGCATTACATTCACAGACTCTAAGGAGTACTGTCCAGTCCCTCACAGTGCCCACCGTGCTCCCTCTCCAAGGGCAAAGAGGAATTCGGGTAGTACAGACGTGTATGTATGTACACACAATGGGAGCGTATCTGTGGTATTCTGTCTGAGCACCACCCAAGAATCCACAAGCAGTGCAGCCCTTTGCCTTAATGCAGATCTGAACCCCACAGACATGTGAAGCAGAAGCTCCAAGGCCCAAACTAGGAGATAATTTTCCCAGGAAAACAGAAGGCAGCCCCCAGGGCCAGCCCACAAGAGGTTCCTGTGCCACCCTGTGGCTGTGCTGGGTACTACACCTGTTCCAGGTTTGGGCCAGGCCCAGCAGAACTGCAGTGCTAGGTTTGAAGGCACAGGCACATCACCCAAGTCCTGGGGAGAGGGGACAAGAGGTCAGCTAGGCCTGTGCAAGGACAGCATTTTCTGGTTGTGGTGTATGACTATGAATTCACCCTCTGTTTACAGATAACTCTCTTCACTATTCCTAGGAGGAAAAAGAAATGCATTCGGTACTTACCCGGAGAAGGCCGCTGCCCCAGCCCCGTTCCTTCCGATGACAGTGCTGTAGGCTGCCCCGGGTCCCCAGCCCCCCAGGACTCGCCCTCATACCTCCTGCTGCCCCACCTCCCCACAGAACTGCTTGCTAGTCCTGCGGAGCCAGCGCCTACATCACCAGGGCTCTCGGCCGCTCTCAGCCTCCCAGCCCCCTGGACCCCCCCAGCCCCTCCCCAGCGCCTTGCAGAGTACACAGGTACAACAAGAGGAATCTCAGAGACAGGCAGCCTAGGATGCACAGGACACCTGGCTGCCTCCAGGGGCCCATCCTCTGAGAGGAAGCGACAGAGCCCCAAAGCACATGGAAACTGGCCAAGGGCCCTGTTACCTCCCTCTCCAGGACCAGGCCCAGGAGACTTCCGAGGCTGCACAACTTCTGCCTGAACCTGGGGCCATCAATCCAACTGCTCCGAGTGGCAGGAGTCAGATCTGTGTTGTGTCATCTGATTAAGGGCATCCCTTGTGCCTATAGCAGCCTGCATCTATCCCTTTTACCACTGTCTTGCTGGCCAGATGCCCCTGCTGCCTCATCTGCTTTTTTGCTATAGCTGTCCTAGATGCTTGGGACTGAGCCCAGCTGCTTTCCCTACCCTCCACCTCCCCAGCCCCACCACTGCCACACCCTCCCCATACCAGACACTTACTTCATGGACTAATGAGCTGGTTTATGAAACAACGCCTGAGCATGGTCACAACCACGTGCTCAAGAGGACAATACTTATGTCAAAAGGGCCAGGAGAAGCCCTTTTGACAGAAAAGGAGTAATCATTCCTAAGCTGGACCAGAAGGAAGCCTCCTGCCATGTTCTCAAGAGCTTGCAAGACAAGGAGGGAATGGAACAGTTAAATATAGGCCTATCACCGCAGGCAGCAGGAATAACCTGACACTACCTTATCAGGCAAGTATGGGCAGTGAGACGTACCTGGCTCTAGTTCAAATTACTTGGAAATGTTTCCAAGAGAAACTCAGCCTCACCATAAGCTCTGATTACCAAGGTCCCAAGCCTTGGGTTGGGTGAACTCAACAGCTGAAAGAAATTACGGCCCAAAACCTAGCGTGCATCCCTCCCTACTCCTAGAAGCCCTCAGTCACAGCTCCATTTCCTACTTATCCGTGTCAGTCTAGGCAGCTCTTGGGCAGTTGAGAGAGAAGGCAAACCTCGTGACAGTCAGTGCCTACCTTCCAGCACAAAACAGGTCAGCTTCAGTTTCCTAATAGTCCTGCAGGAAGGACCATCACCATCAAAGCAAGAAGTCCAGAGAACCTCTAGTGGTAGTCAGTGGGTTTTCACCACAGCCTACTTTAACCCATTTCTGAGCCAAGCTTCAACCCTGAGCCTTAAAAAAAAAACTTTTAATTTAACTTTTTTTTTTTTTGCCTCTTCCCTCACTGTACATAGCCTGATTCCAAAGAAAACGGGCTGTTCCTATACCCGTACACCCCTCAACAAAAGCCTTTAGTTCCTAGTTTAGCCACTGGCTTCTCAGAATCCAAAGAACATATATTCTAGTATAGTGTTGCAAGAAGTCTTGAGAGAAAGAAAAGGACTATTGTAGTGTTAAAAATATTTTTGTATTGTTAATGCATCATCCAACAAAAACTTTTTTAACATGAGAATAAAGATACTTTTTACTGGGTTTCTCTTTCAAAACTTGACACTAAGGAATAAGCTGTTTCAGTAATAGAGCATGACACACTTTTTTTACCCACAGCCATAAAACTTGGAGCTTATTCTCTATCGTGGGACACACATTCTCAAGACTTTCAATCTACAGAAACCAGTGATTACTTTCCTTACCTCCCCTACTGGAGGCTCAGGCCCTGCCCCAACCACAAGAGCTAATAAGCTGCTTCTACATGTAAACTCCCCAATCTTCGGACTTCACAAGTGATGCAAGCAAAGGCCACCCTGCATATGGGAATGGGCTGTGAACTGCCACCACAGACCCACACAACCACTAGGCTCCATCTTCCCCTCCCATCTTCCTTCCGCAGAGAGAAAAGACCCAACATTCCATGAGCACACATCCTATTTTGAGGCAAACCGGAGTCTCTCCAAGCTGGTATCAGAAAACTTGAAAGAGCATTTCAATAGCACCCTTTCCTCCCAAAAGCTAATTAGGTACTTTAAGTATCTTCCTATTTTTATACAAAACCTCTCCAGTTTGATAAATCTACAGCCTACTTTTTAACAGCAGTTTCCATCATGTTTAAGAATACAGTTAACTCCTCAAACCCATCATGAACATAAAAGGTGTAAAAGCCACTTCAATAGGTCACTCCAACATCAGATTAAAAGGCTGGGCAAGAAGAATATCCCAACAGTCAGCCAGTGGGTCACCATCATGCACTGTGATTTTCATGGCGTTCTATTTTTGAGATTTTATGTTTAAAAATATTTATAAATAAAGTCATCTTCCAGAGTACTGTCTAAAGTAGGCCACTGGAAGTTGTAATCCCAGACTTGCTTTTCTTCTGGAAGGGTGCAAGAGGAGACCATTCTCTTGACATCTGTCCCATTTTAAGAATTCCACTCTGGCTACTGGCCTGCTTGTTTCAAAAACATTTTAAGGCTTATGCAAGACTGGGTTGGCTGCATCTGATCTGATGTCTTATTTAGAGCACATTGGGTACAGGAACAATGCACCCTTTGTGAATGTGAGGGGAAAGAGGAAGGCTCTGGCAACTTGGTTAAAATCAAACCAGCCTCTTAAAAAAAGTAACTTCAAAGAGGAAACTCAAATCCTCCCAGATCACACCAGCACATTCCTGAGGCCACAGGTGACTTGAGAGTGCAGCCCTAAATACAATTTCAAATAGCACACCAGTCCCACCTCACTGCAAGCCAGGAACGAGCCCCGTCTCTGAGCTCTCCCAAGACAAGATACCACAACTTCCCTTACAAATTCCCAGAAAACAGGCAAACCGGCTCGGCAGTTGCCAAAGCTGCCGCACCTGTGCTCAGAAAATCTGCTGCGGGCTCAGCATGGCAAGCTGGTGAGGCCTGCCCAGGTCTCTCAACTGGAATATGTTTTCCCTTTTTATATAGGAAGCCCTGTGGCTAGACTCTTCTGGCTTTAACTACCTTTTGAATGTCCCGAAAGCACTCCTTCCTGCCCAGCTCTGAGTGTACTCTAAGTCTGGCTAGAAAGGCCACAAGTGCATGGAAACAGACTTGATTCTTTACATTGTTCCAAAGAAGAAATGAAATCGGTTCCTCCATGCATTTCTAGAAAAACAGCCTAGAAAGGGCAAGGGTAACAAAGACCTGTCAGGCCTATATATCAAAGTAGAAGATTTGAGACCAAGAACAATTCCTTATTAAAAAAAAAAAAAAAAAAAAAAAAAAAAAATGCTGACTGGCTTTTCTTTGACGTTAGAAAGGCTGCTTTATCATGACTTTCTCAGCTCTACCCAGAACTTTGAGTTCACCACCAGTCCCTGAAAGAAAGCAGACCACCCAAAACAGACCCTGGTTCCTCCTAGGCTCCATCAATGCCAACTATTCCAATCACCTCTGTCCCAGAAACTCTACTTCAGGCTCTCGGACTCTCTACTGGCACCGAGCAACTAATGGACCTTTGTTGGCCTCTTTGTCCACAAAGGGCCAGAAGGGTCTGAGAAGGGCGGGTGGGGATATTCCCACAGTCAGAGGCTAGAATAAAAGCCAGGTCAGGTCAGGAGAGATTTCAAAGGTAAGGATAATGTGTGATTAGGCAGAGAAGTAACTGGAAAAAGCAAATTCTGTCCTAGGGGTAGGAAATGTCTCATCTCTTAGCAGTTCTCAGGAGTTCAGTCACACAGGGTAAGGGGTATTTCATCAGCTAAAAATCATATAGAAAATTGTTACTAGTTCAAGCTGATACTTCTTTCAAGTTCACTTGGGGTTTTGGACCAGATCTTCCTTTTCCATTCAGGTGTTCCTAACTATCTAAAGGCTTGTTCTTTTAAAGCATGTGCAGTCAATTTGGGGGTGGGCGGTGGGGGGGCGCGGAGATGGTCAGAGGAGGGGAGGAATGGGTAGAGGAAGGGGAGAAATTAGAGGAGGAATTAGGTCAAAGGAACAAAGGAAACCAAGCAAGCAAGCAAAGGCCACTCTGGAAACTCCTCTTAAATGTAGTTTTTGACAGGGTAGTGCTCTCTGCTCCCACCCATCCTCTAAGCTTCGTGAGATAGAAGTATCTGTAGAGCATTTGAAGCAAGTAAGAGAAGCTGTACAAGAGCATATGCAGCAGGACAAATAAGACTTTGCCCAATACAGGAGGTAAGTATTGACACTGAGAGCACTTTTATGGACTAGGCAGATTCTCAAGAGTGAAAGAGGAGGCAGGCTGGCATACAGATCAGGTGCTCAGTAAATACTTATGAAAATTTCAAGTTAAGCAGTGTCAGAAGGTCGTGAGAACTATACAGTGTACCAAGAAGATACTATTGTAAGCAACTATATTCAATATTCCCGCCACAAAATGCCTCTCGGGATTGCACACACCAGATGTAGCCAACGGTGTAAGACGCCACAAGGCAGCACGTACGTCACCCATGAGTTAGACTATCACTCAAGTCCCACACTGGAAATTCATCAAACGAGAGCTTCCTGACCAACACCTTTATGCCACTGATAAGGTTCATATCCACTGACCGCTCAACAATAAGGACAGTCTATCCTGCTTAGGTGTCCAAATGGCTCGATGCTGGGCCACTGGATATGTTCTAAACTTCTCACATCATTTGTCTTGCTATGCACATCCAGTTCTCTTACTCATTCTGCCTATCAGAGTAATTTTCAACAAGAGTAAACAAAGGCATCAATTAGGACTCCAAATGTAAAACCCCCATCACAATCCTTTAGTACAGTACTAAAAAAATATTTAAGGGAGCACCTGGGTGGCTCAGTCGTTAAGTGTCTGCCCTCAGCTCAGGTCACGATCCCACGATTCTGGGATCGAGCCCCACAACAGGCTCCCCGCTTGGCGGGAAGCCTGCTTCTCCCTCTCCAGCTTCCCAAACTGCTTGTGTTCCTTCCCTCACTGTCTGTCAAGTAAATAAATAAAATATTTTAAAAATACATATATTTTAGTTCAACCACCCAAGAACTATACTGCCTGACATGGGTCTGATCAACATTCTTCCTGGACAGTCACCAAAATTACATCACTAATCCAGCACAATGTCTCTTTTTCCAGCCTATATTCTCCAGCAGACCTGACACCCAACCCTAAGCTGGTAGTTCCAGACTGAGCACTGCTTTCCCCCTCACCTTGGCATCCCTCCATCTCCAACCAAAACCACCAAATTAGTTTCTTCTCATGGAAACTTTCTTAGACCCTTCCAGCCTTAGAGTCCCCATTTGCTCATTCATCTTGTTCTGTTCAGGAACGTTTTTATTATAGCCCCTAATCCCCTCCTGGCAGTATTTAAGTTTTGCCTCCTTAGCTCCACTGAAAGCTCCCAAGAGGAAAACCATGTCTTACACTTCCTACAAAGGAGAAGCCAGGAGCTACACTTTAGAGATTTAGCCATTTCATAGGCTTTCCCTTTACTAACAATCTTTCCCCTTATTCTCTTCTATATTAGCTAGAAATCAGTTTTCATACAAACTAAATAACTGAAGATTATCTTTTTAAAGCACAAGCAACTTCAGAGGAAGACATTTGATTCTTTCCCATTTAAATACACAGGGAGCGGGGCGCCTGGGTGGCTCAGTGGGTTAAGCCTCTGCCTTCGGCTCAGGTCATGATCCCAGGGTCCTGGGATCGAGCCCCACATCGGGCTCTCTGCTCAGCAGGGAGCCTGCTTCCCTTCCTCTCTCTCTGCCTGCCTCTCTGCGTAATTGTGATCTCTGTCAAATAAATAAATAAAATCTTTAAATACACACACACACACACACACACACACACACACACACACACACTTAGGAAGCTTTAAAAAAAAAAAAAAGATCTGAAACATCTTCAAGTGGGAAGTGGTGGCAGAAGTTAAGCTTCCAAATATAAAAGCTTCTTTGGCCACAGACAGAGTGAACAATGCTCAGATCAAGAGGTCTGCTGCTCTCTCAGTTCTTAACTTGTGGAAGTTACTTCCTATCCCTGTATAAATCACCCTGTTAAGAGTCTAGGAAACCTATCTAATTTCTTAATTTCCCTTGGATCAGCAAACTAGAACTGGCTCATTTTTAAGTCAACTAAGAGATCAGGGTGTCTGTGTGGCTCAGTCAGTTAAGGGTCCGTCTTCGGCTCAGAGTCCTGGGATCAAGCCCCATGCTGGACTCCCTATGTGGATTTTGCTTCTCCTTCTGCCCCTCATTCTGTTCTCATGCTCTCTCTCTCCCTCAAATAAATGGGTAAAATCTTTAAAAAAAAAAAAAAAAAGGTACACTAAGAGATCATGTGGTTTGGAATATCTGCCTGCCCTGAGTCACATGCTCATAGGACTTACTCTCCTTCTTCTCCAACTAGCTCCAGTCTAAACTCAGCATCACCATTACTTCATGTTACTGGGTTGCAGTCCTAATCGTCCCACCAAATTACAGTGAAGAGCTTGTTTAATTCCAGCAGCTGGTATGTTCCCACAGATGCAGAATCAACAGATCACAGCTGCAGTGCTGCTCAGGAATCTTTACCTTATTGGGATGACTTTGTGGATCTTTGGAAAAATATAAAAGTTGCAAAGCAATACCCACCTTGTGTATTAAAGGTAGATTTATAAAGGCAAGCTAATAAAATATATAATAGCATTCAGATGACATAACTTGGTTCTACAATGTAGGAATTATCAGAATCTGTTTGAGGGGGCATATCCTTAATCCATGACAATGTCAGGGAAAGACTAATAAGCTAGTATTCAGAAGGAGTTTGGTTTCCTCTCAATTATAAGTGACATAGTCCATGAAAAGCTGAGAAGCCAAAGAACTTGGACAGGAGTCACACAGGAGTCTTCACCACCAACAGCACCACTCTGCACATAACCACCAATTTCAACTTACCACAGGCCAGGTAGGCACTAAGAGGCAGAAACAGGAGTCCAGCCTCACAGTATGACTTCATGCCACAGTCTTAGTTCAGAACAGCTGGGAAGTGATCGGGTAGGAAAGAGTGTATCTCTGGAGATAGGTTTGGCTACTGCGGATAATGGGAAAAAGCCACTTGTTTTCCCTGGGAAAGGTGAGGGCCTAGAAAACTCTTGCTCGACTTATTAAAGAAATAGTGAGCAACCAGCAGGCGAGAGCAAACAGGGAAGGCAGCATGTGGCAGCCAGCCTAAAGGGCCCCTGAACACCCTACTTATGACTGATGTGGGCACATAACACCCAAAAATGGCCTGTTTTCTTATGTGAGCGGTTAGATATTTACCAAACCTGAGAGTTCAAGATTATCACGATTTTTTTTTTTTAAAGATTTTATTTATTTATTTATTTGACAGAGATCACAAGTAGGCAGAGGGGGAGGCAGGCTCCCCGCTGAGCAGAGAGCCTGATGATGAGAGATCATGACCTGAGCCAAAGGCAGAGGCTTTAACCCACTGAGCCACCCAGACGCCCCATCAGGATGTTTTTTTTTAAAGCCTAAGGCCACAGTCTACAGAAAATCAGGAAGGGAACAAAAATCTTAACTACCATATTGTCTGTCCACTCAGTCTTACCTATTCAAAAAAAATCCCAGTGTCCTTTAAATATGGGTAGTGCCATTATTTAGTCCTGTAATCCCAACCATCCTTGGGGGTTATACAGATTGAGAATAGAGAATAAGCTTTTGTTTCCTGGAAGCCGTTGTCTCCTTTCCAAACTAGACAAGTCATGTGTTAATGATCCTGAACTTTCAGTTAAGAGTTATATTTTTCATCATGCTAGCTAGAGATTTTGCTGGGGGTGGTTACACTCTGTGCAAGAACTGACCCTTATGGTGGTAATTAACAGGTGAGATACTCCAACTAGATCTGAATTCTGCTACCTTCCCAAGTGAACCCAGGACAACGGAAAACAAGCTTAATTCCTGAGAATAAATGGAATGAGGAATCCAGAAGAAGTCATAAGGGCTGGCAAACTTTTCCTCTCAAAGGCCAGGGAGTAAACATTTTAGGCTTGTTGGTCAAATTCAGTCTCCTATATTGAGTTTTTAATAATCCTTTAAAAACATAAAACCAAAACAAAGACTGCAAAAATAAGTTGTGGGCTAGATTTCATCCACACATGGGCTGTAATTTGCAATCTCTGGTAAAGACAACAAATAGGAATTCATCTGAGACAGCATATGGGACTTTATTAAGTCAGATACAGATTCGGGGCAAACGAGAAATGAACTATAAAGGCAAACTACTATCAGCAAATAATCTGAGCCAAAAGAGCTCACAGTAAACATGAAGAGAATGCAGTAAGACTACATGTGAATACAGATGATGCTAAATGGGAAAGCAAGAAAAAAGGGAACACAAGGAGGAAAGAAAGGGACATAACAATTTGTAAGCCATCTCAAACACCAGGACAACTTTGTTCTACTGTAAACGGACAGTGCAGTTCTGTACAGCCACACACACCAGTTAATTAAGAACTGAAGCACTGGTTCCAATGAACCAGATCATGACAATCAGGAGAGACACGAGTCTATCAGAACCCAGCTGCTAGGTCAGCAGCCTCCAGCAAGCTAGGACATCAACTTTCTGCAAGCTGTCTCCAGCTACACGACCACACATATACTTAACTCATTTATAAGTGAAGAGACACAGTTAAGTACAAAAAAGCAAACCATTTGCCACCTACTACATAACTTATTTTTTATTGAAAGTATCTTGCATTCGTGATGGATGCTTTCTAGGTTTTTCCAGACACTTTAACGTTAAAGGTTAAATTATTTTTTTTACATGCAAGTAGTGTGAAGTTTACCCCACATGGGATCACTGATTATAAAAAGATGACACACCGCATGGGTTATTTGTCTTTTTTAATCGAAAAGCTAACAGACTGGCTAGTTACATTTCCCCCCGAACCACAAATTTAGTAGTAACTCGGTCTCTAGCCAACATATTCAAAGCTGAGAATTAAAAATGCAAAAACAAGTCCTTAGATCCAATTAAGGGAGCCCTGCTACATACAGGCTAATCAATACCAGTGGTACTCCTTGACTCCAGGAAGCTGGAAGACACCCTAATAATCCCACTCAAAACATTTACCTCAAGTAGCATTTTTCCAGTTTCCAACTCATGAATAAAGATAATACGTTGTTAATTCTATTTCAGAAAACTTTTTTCAACTTGTTTTATTTACAATGCCAACTTTTAAAAGGTCATTAAACTAAAGTTAACTAGACAATAAACTAGGCAGAAATCACTTTACAAAGAGAGGGAAAGCCCAAAATGCCACCTTCTACAGAGAACTCACAGTTCAGGTTTATTTAGAGCAAAGAAAAAAAACTTTTGATCGTACTAGAAGAAACTCAGCCATAAGTTTGGAATCTGTACTCAAACTACACATGCAAGGAGGACAATATTCTGCTTAAACAACTGATTTGCTGCTGCCATTTGTCTACTGTTTGTCTAATATTAACAATTATAAACAGAGCAGTGCAACTAGTATTTGGAACAATCCTTACAGTGTTACAGTGTCAGGCATAACATTTCACTTCTCTTCACACCACTGGTTCTCTTTGCGTACCTAGAAGAGACAGATATAAGGAAGTACCTTAAGTAGTCTTAAGACTACTACCTAATGATTCATTAACAGCCTGTGAGGAGGGTCACAAAGGGACAGATGGAAAACTAGAAAAATATCCAGTTACGAGTACACCTCCTTACCCTTCTTCGCCTCCCTAGGTTTTTATTCTGCCCTGCTGAACTTATCAAAAAAGCAAAGGCAATGGGCAATTAAAAGTTTCAGACACCAGAGCTAACAGCAAATTCAAATACTTCATTCACATTATTTCAGTTTGTAGCTGTGTCAACACTGTGATTCATTTCTTCTCCCATTCACAAGTCTTAGCTTTCAAGTATCCTGGCAGAACACCCACAGGGGTTGCTATTCTGAAGTCACACAGTTATGGGTTACCTTTAAGGTCCCAGGTGCCCAAACCAGGAACTGTGAAGGAGGAAATACCAAAGAGCCCTTATGGTTGAAAACTAATTGTTCTTATGATTATACAAGAGCAGTAGCATATAAGTGGTTAGACTCAAAGACAGGCCAGTCTCTCAACAAGAGTATTTTTATGACAAAGAAAGTACCTATTACCATCCTTCAAATCAAGTCTCCTTGATAGAGACACATCTTCTCCAGGCAAGTTTTGAGTTTTGTTTTGTTTTTTTAAAGCATGTGATCAGAAACAAGCCGTGAGCAACCTACCTGGGCTTCCTCTTCTTCAGTAAAGTCATTTTTGATATTGAAGGTCTTGCGGATCTCCTCCGGAGTTTTCCCCTTGATCATATTGGCAACAGTCTTGCATGTTACATCAAGCAAACCTTTGATGTCTAAGTAGTTCGCAGCCTGGAAGTGATTGTTTTCATTAAAGTATATTACATTAAAGTATATGTGATGTTTTAAACTAAATATGGATTGTAAATCCATACCTAATTAAACTAAAAATACTAGTTAAGTTTATGAAATTAACGGGAAAATCAGCTTCTTCTGTGAAATATTTTCATACATCCCCTTCATTACACCTTCTATAATAGGGAGTCCTGCTGCTGCCTTAAGCAAACCACACTACCTTAAATGGTGAAGAATGGCCACTACTTGTGGGTGTGTTCGTGTGTTCTCATGGGCACACAAGCACCACATGGCAAATCTTGACAAAAATATTTAAAGAGGCAGAAGCAGTAAAAGCATTGCATTTTATTGATCTTCTCAAAGAATAAGCTTTTGGTTTCTTTGGTTTTCTCTGTTTTCTGTTTATATAGATTTCTGCTCTTACCTTTAACATTTCCTTTCTTTGGGTTACATTTCATCTTTGATTAGTTTAAGGTAAAAACTTTGATCACTGATTTGAAACTTTTTTCCTTTCCTTTTTTCTTTAATGAAACTTTTCTTCTTTTCCAATATAGGTGTTTCAGCTACCAACTTCCCTCTGAATACTACTTCTGCTACATCTCACACATTTTCATAAGTTGGGTTTTATTTCCATTCAGATCAAAATACTTTCTGGCATAAAATTTCTAATTCTCTCTTCCAATTTTTCTTTCAATTTCTTCTTTGACTCATAGGTTACTGAGAAGTTACTTAAGTTTTTCCAGATAGCTTTTGCTCATGGACTTCTAATTTAATTTCACTGTGATTGGAAATCACAGTGTGTATGCCTTGAATCCTTTCAAATTTGAGACTTGTTTTTTACCTCGAACATGCCAATCTTAATTGTATACACCTGACAAGGTATTCTGCTGTCAAGAGATTTAATGTTCTATAAATGTCTATCAGAACAAGTTTGTCAATAGTATTATTCAAAACTTCTATATCCTTCCTCATTCTACTTGTTTTATCAATTAAGGAGAGACAGCAGACAGTGGATTTATCTATTTATACTTTGAGTTCTATTAGTTTTTGTTTCACTTTTTGGAAATTCTTTTAGCATTTAGGACTACACTAGCCTCTTAATAATGGACTGATCCCTTTATCATTATGCAATGACCCTCTTTAACCTCAGTGATATTCTTTGCTCTGAAATCTACTTTAAAATAGTCACTGCAGGGGCGCCTGGGTGGCTCAGTGGGTTAAAGCCTCTGCCTTCGGCTCAGGTCATGATCCCAGGGTCCTGGGATTGAGCCCCGCATCGGGCTCTCTGCTCAGCAGGGAGCCTGCTTCCTCCTCTCTCTCTGTCTGCTTCTCTGCCTACTTGTGATCTCTGTCAAATAAATAAATAAAATCTTAAAAAAAAAAAAAAGTCACTGCAGTTTTCTTTTGATTAGTAGTAGCGTAATTTACTCTTCCACCCTGTAAAACTAAGTGTGTCTTTAAAGTGGGTGTTCTGGAGACAGCATAGCTGAATCTTTTTTTTTTAATCCAATGTGATAATCTGTACCCTTGACTTGTTGTGTTTAGACCATTTGCATTTAACATGATTGTTAATATGTGAATTTAAATATATCACTGCATTTGAGTTTAGAGAGAATTAAAGTTCAGTAACAATGAATTTAACAAACTCTGTTACAAGTGATAAGGCTCTGAACTAGAGATATCTTAAAGAATGCATTAAAAACATACCAGAATAAGTTCAAACAGTGTTCCTTGGTCAACTTTCAGGAATTCTTGGTCCCAAACAGGGATATCATCTGTCCGCTTTTCTTTGTTCTCATCATCCTCAGGAGGAGGGGGGTCATCCTTGTGGTGGGTGCACCACTGAATGACCTGGAACAAAGAAAGTTCATTCCTTTGTGGCATTACGTCACAAGGTACTCGTTCCACTACTGGGGCAGAGTTATTCCTACAATGGGCTAAGAGCTAGCTAGAAGCTGACTTGAGTAAGCAAATTACTGGCTGAGCTTGAAAAGCAAAACCAAAGCTTGAGGAATCTTCACAACCCTAGAGGCTAAAAGATCTTAAAAAAAAAACCAGGCAGAGAGATTACTTCGCCACATTAAAAAGCTCCTGCGCAAAAAAATATACATGAAGTCAGACAGGATTATGAGTGGAAAATATGTGCAACATGAATAAGCAGCAATGGATTACCCTCTAGAACATAAATCTTAAAAAATCACTAAAAAGTGGGCACCTGGCTGGCTCAGTCAGCAGAGCACGTGACTCTTGATTTCAGGATCGTGAGTCTGAGCCCGACGTTGCTTGGAAAAAAACCACTACAGGGCACCTGGGTGGCTCAGTGGGTTACAACCTCTGCCTTCGGCTCAGGTCATGATCTCAGGGTCCTGGGATCGAGTCCCACATTGGGCTCTCTGCTCAGCAGGGAGCCTGTTTCCTTCTCTCTCTCTCTGCCTGCCTCTCTGCCTACTTGTGATCTCTCTGTCAAATAAATAAATAAAATCTTAAAAAAAAAAAAAAACACTACAAAAAAAACGGGCTACAGATATGAACAGGCTATTCACAAAGGAAATCTGAATACTCAAACTGGAGAAAATGCTCAGTCTCATTAGATACAAAAATCAACACTCCAGTCAGGTCCTACTTTAGAATGACCCCCCCCCAAATTAAAATTTTGATACTCATCACGGGCAATATTGTAAGGACAACAAGAACTTTTATACTGGAAAGTGTAAAATGGTGTAACACCTTTGAAAAGTAATCTAGCAACTACCTAGTAAAGATGAGGATGTGAATACATTATCACCAACCAATTCTAAATACCATAAGATAACTGAGTATAAGAACAAAGTACTAAACAGGGGCACCTGGGTGGCTCAGTCATTGAGCGTCTGTCTTCAGTTCAGGTTATGATCCCAGAGTCTTGGGATTGAGCCTGCATCAGGCTCCCTGCCCAGGCTCTCCCACTCCCCCTGCTTGTGTTCCCTCTCTCGTCATCTCTCTCTCTGTTACACTTGATCTTAGCCAAAAGGCCGAGAAGCAATCTCTCTCTCTGTTACAAAAAATAAAATCCTGGGGTGCCTGGGTGGCTCAGTGGGTTAAAGCCTCTGACTTCGGCTCAGGTCATGATCCCAGGGTCCTGGGATCGAGCCCCGTATCGGGCTCTCTGCTCGGTGGGGAGCCTGCTTCCCCCTCTCTCTCCCTCTGCCTGCCTCTCTGCCTACTTGTGATCTCTGTCAAATAAATAAACAAAATCTTAAAAAAAAAAAAAATCTTAAAAAAAAGTTAAAAAAAAAAAAAAAAGAACAAAGAGGTAAACATATATCAAGTTTCAGGAAGCAGGTTAGACCACATGTGCCATCATAAAGACCAAAATCAACACTAAAAGTGTTAAGTTGTGGAATCTGGGTGGCAGGGTATTTGCTGTGTAATATCACTTTTTTGTATTAAATTTAGTTCATAGTACATAATATTAGAGAAATAATGAAATAATGCTGAAAAAATGGCAGAGGTGAGAAATAATACTGTTAGGAGGTAAAAAAAGGAAAGAACTATTTCTGGAAGAAAAAACCAAAATACGAGTCTTTATGAAATAAACAGTATCTTTTTAAGAAGTATTCCAGTTGTGTAAAAAAAAAAACAGCAATTAGTATTAGTTTACATAGGCATTAAAAATAACTCTTAAAAGAGTATTAAGAAATTAATGTTGATTATTCTTACTTGAGGGGGTTTCAGGTCCGATAGAGACAAGGATGGGAGATTTTACTGTGTACTTTTACAGTTTTTAGATCATTTAATTATTCAATGCATAAGCTTAAATATGCCTAAGACTTAACAATGCAAACAGATTAAAAAAACTTACTCTCAGAAGAGGCTCTATATCACCCAGCCCATCAACTGACCTTCCGTACTAACTCCTTGCTTATTCATTATGCTCCAGTCAGCACACGTGCCTCCCCACCTTTCCTCAAAAGGTAGAGCATGCTCTTGTCTTGGGGTCACTGCACTTGTTCCCAATGCCCACAATTCTCTTCCTCCACATATTCATCTCTTTATTCAAAGATCAACTTCTCGGGGCGCCTGGGTGGCTCATCAGGTTAAGCCTCTGCCTTCGGCTCAGGTCATGATCTCAGGCTCCTGGGATCTAGCCCTGCATCATGCATTAGGCTCTCTGCTCAGCAGGGAGCCTACTTCTTCCTCTTTCTCTCTGCCTACTTGTGATCTCTATCAAATAAATAAAATCTTCGGGAGAAAAAAAAAAGATCAACTTCTCAGTAAGGCATTTCCTGACCAGTTTATTTTAAAAATTGCTAACTCTCCACCAATCAACCCACTTATAATCCATAGCTTTCCCATCTGACATATTTCTTACATTATACATTTCCCCCAGTTTTAGAATGTTAATTCCCTAAGGGCAAAGATTGTCTCTGGTTCACTGCTATACCTCCAGCACCTAAAAAATACCAGCAACTGAATGACTGCAAACATAAGTCCTTCTAGATGCACTTTACATTAGTATAAAATATAATGTTAATTGCAAGACAAAACCCAGAAGCTCTAACTACATAAAATATAAAGCTTCTAAACCATAAAATACTGTAAAATGACATAAGAGAACACAAAGTGATAGAAATGAGAAATGCTATATAAATGACTCCTATAAAAAGCCCACTAAAGGGGCACCTGGGTGGCTCAGTGGGTTAAGCCTCTGCCTTCAACTCAGGTCATGATCTCAGGGTCCTGGGATAGAGTCCCGCATAGGGCTTTCTGCTCAGCAGGGAGCCTGCTTCCCCCTCTCTCTCTGCCTGCCTCTCTGCCTACTTGTGATGTGTGTGACAAATAAATAAAATCTTAAAAAAAAATTTTTTTTTAATTTAAAATCTTAAAAAAAAAGCCCACTAGACTACAAAATGGATGAACCTTGAAAACATTATGCAAAGTAAAATAAACCAGAAACAAAAAGACAAATATTGTATAATCCCACGTTAGAAGGTAACCTCAACAGTCCAATTCATAGAGACAGAGAACAGAATAGTGGTTACAAGGGGCTGGAGGCAGGGAGTATTGAGGAGTTGTTTAAAGGGTACAGTTTCAGTTTGCAATGATGAAAATTTTCTGGAGACAGTGAGTCATGGTGATTGCACAGCAGTGCAAATGTATTTAATGCCACTGAACTGTCCACGTAAGGAAGTTAAAAATGGTAATTTTTATGTTATGTATTTATAACAATTTTTTAAAAGCCCGTAAAAAAGACATGCAAGGGAAAACAAAGAAGAAAATATAAATGGTCAGTAACATGCGTAAAAAATGTTCAGGCTTAGAGAATCACTTTTTAACCCAGTTCAGGGCAATTAAAAGAACTGATAAGTCAATTATGGTAAGATATGGAAAAATATGCAGCACAGCTGCATCTCACACCAGAGTCAAGAGAAAGTAGAAGATGAAATTGCGTATGGCTAATGACTTT
This sequence comes from Enhydra lutris kenyoni, assembly GCF_002288905.1. Classification (NCBI taxonomy): domain Eukaryota; kingdom Metazoa; phylum Chordata; class Mammalia; order Carnivora; family Mustelidae; genus Enhydra; species Enhydra lutris. Next base: position 6,161,633 of record NW_019154089.1, on the reverse strand, counting down.
TGAAAATCTCTGAGAAAAGGGCCAAATGGAACCAACCATTCCCATTTCTAAGCCTAGTTAATTTCCTCTGCCTTGTAAAAACTGGGTGCTGTTTCTCCAAATGAGTATCCCATTAAATACCTGGTTCTGTTATGGAGCCATGTGCCCTGGAACACTAAGATTCTATTCAATGTCAAGAGCCTTTTATGCTTAAAACACAAGGTAAGGTGATCAAGGGTGGGGATACCTTTGTTCTCAAGCTTCTTTGAGGCTAGAGCTATCCAGTGGACAAACAAAAAAATTTTTCCTTTTTGCTAAGCACATACAGTCATACTTCAGTAATTTAAATGTTAATCAAAAAGACTACAGAACTACCCCTGAAACAAGTAATACATTATATGTTAATCAAAAAACAACAAAAGACTACAGAACTCAGGGTGACTGGGTGGCACAGTCAGTTTAAGTGTCCGACTCTTGATCTCAGCTCAGGTCTTAATGTCAGGGTGCTAAGTTCAAGCCCCACATTGGGCTCTGCACTGGGGATGGAACCTACTCAAAAAAAAAAAACAAAAAACAAAAAACAAAAAACAAAAAACAAAAACTACACAAATCAAATATTCACAGGGCCTGATTAAATAATTACAACAGACATTTAGAGTCCTAATCCGCAGTATAGGAAGACCGCCCAGATGTTCAATGACAAAAGAAATGTGCATATTCAAGTACACAGTTTGTTGCTTTACCTTTTTTAATATTGCTGCATTAACATTTGGTAGAGGAACTGGATCATCATCTCCTTCATCGTCCATTCCCAAATCTAAGAAAACCAAGAGACTTGTCAGTATTTCCCAATTCTAATATTTACACCAACCAGATATCTCAAACAAGTAACAAACATGAAAAGTATTCTACTTAAAATAGTTTTCTTATGAGCACTTAAAAACTAGCAGTTCCTGATAAGAGGTCCATAAACCACACAAAACTATATAAAGTTGTTTGAGTAGACAAACACAGGATATTACATAAATAGAATCCTTAATTAGGAAGAAAAGTAACAAAGGGACTGAGATGACTAGAAAGCCATGTGGGCTGGAGGCATCAAATCCAGACCATTATCCTTACTTTTTATACCAAAATCTCTAGATGGGCAGCATTTAGAAAAACAGAATAAAAAGCATTTCAAGTAACGGAATCTCAATCTATTAAAACCCGAAGCCCAAATATGTATATATACATACACAACAAATCATGCAGCCACTGACAAAAATAAGGCAGGCAGCTCCATACATACTTGGTATGATTTCAGGATTAAAGCTGTTAAAAGCCAGGTATAAGAAAATGTTATCTGAATAAAAATGGGTATAGACGTATATATTTATTTATTTAAAAAAATATATATATTTTTAAAAGATCTCATTTATTTGACAGAGAGAGCACATGCACAAGCAGGGGGAGCAGGAGAGGGGGAAGCAGACTCCCCGATGAGCAGGGAGCTGGTACATGGGGCTTGATCCCAGGACCCTGGGAACATGACCTGAGGCAAAGGCGGACATTTAACTGACTAAGCCACCCAGGTGCCCCTACGCTTATATATTTAGATTTAAAATATCTCCAGAAGTATACATAACAAATTATTAATATTATGTGTAGGGAAGTTAACAACAATGTGGGTTGAGGGATTCAATTTCAATGTATACCCATTATTCATCATATACATATTATCTATAATTTTGAATCTACAGGTTGTTCTGATAAAAAGCCTAACTTTCAAATTCTCAAAGTGATTGGTTAAGTTCAAAGAAAAAACTTAAAATTAAAATCCCTATTATATAAAGATTCTAAATAAGAGTATTTTTTCACGCCAAATGTGTCTGTCCTCCAGTTTCTACATGACTTAAAAAAGAGCTGCCCACAGTTAATTAGTAGTTAGCAAGTACCAATATTAGAGGCCAAAAGTTACTTCAGCTCTATACTGCTTATAGCTGAGTATCAGTTATGCTGACATGGCCAGTGTTCAGTCAAACCATTTAAATTTTTGATAGGTAACAGGTGTCCTAGGCAGTGGGGAGTCAGCAATGAATATGGAAGGATAGAAAAGAACTGTTACAATTTTAGATAGAACTGCTCAAGATGTCTCACTGACAAGATGATACTGTGTAGTAAAATCCTAAAGGAGAGAGAACACCTAAGCAGTAGAAGTCATAAACACAAAGGCCTTCTGAGAGGACATTCTGGCATGTTCTATTAACACTAAAGCAATCTAGTGTTGCTAGAGCATGGTTAGCAAGGGTGAAAGAACTAGATGAGACCAGTGACAGGAGACCTGACGATAACAGGGTCTCGAACATTTTGGCGACTGTATTGGGAAGAGATGGCAGTGAGGAGCAGAGAAAAGAAGGAAATCAACTATGGGGCTGGCAATAATCCTAGCACAAGATGGTGGCCTATACAGGTTTACAGCTATGGAAGAAGAAATGATCCAATTCTCTATGCATTTTGATGGTAGAGGCAAAAAGATTTGCCAACAGATGGCAAGTACAATGTGAGTAAGGGAAGACTAAGGTTTATGACATGAGGAACTCAATGGATGAAACTGCCACTGGAGTTGCCATTAACTGATATGGGGAAGGCTACCAGAGAACTGTTATTTTGAAGGGCTGGGAATTAAGAACTTAGTTTCCTAAGTCTGAGGTACCTATAAAGACATACAAATAGACCAAGCAGTTAAATATGCCAAGTCTAGGGACGCCTGGGTGGCTCAGTTGGTTGGGTGGCTGCCTTCGGCTCGGGTCATGATCCCAGGGTCCTGGGATCGAGTCCCACATAGGGCTGCTTGCTCAGCAGAGAGTCTGCTTCTCCCTCTGCCTCTGCCCGCCTCTCTGTCTGCCTGTGCTCGCTCGCTCTCTCTCCCTCTGTCCCTGACAAATAAAAAAATAAAATCTTAAAAAATAAATAAATACATACATACATACATACATACATACGCCAAGTCTAAAAATCAAAAGAGGATAGTTTGGGGAACTGATATACAGATAGCTTATAACACTATCAGTCTAAGTGAGATAACCAAGGAAACGAAGGAGAATAAATATAATGAAAAGGTCCAATAATTAAGCCAGTCCTCGGGAACTACAAGCAATAAAGATGAGAAGACAAAAAGCTCAGTAAAGTATCCTGGAAGTGGAATGTAGAAGGGGATGATCAAATGGGGTCAACTGGTCTAGATGAGAAATCAAACAGAAAATGATGCACTTGAGAACATGGAGGCCACTGAGCTTAGCAAGCAGTTTCACTGGAGTGGTAAAGAGCAGAGCAGATTCAAAATTTATCTTATTTTGTTGCAGAGATGGATCACTCATTTAGTCTCCTCCTTTCTACCAATGTTATTCCCTGATCCCATCTCAACCTAGAGTAAAACTATAAAAATGACTGTGTTAATTTGGACTAAGCCCACTTTTGCTTTTCCTGTACTAGTATGAACTATTCTTAATCAGGAAAGAATAAGAAGTTACACTATATAAAATACTTGTGTTTGGGGAATCAAGATAGTACAGGAAATATAATACAGAAGACCAACTGGTTTAGATCCAAACATTATTTGGAAGAAGGCTTATAAGTCATATTAAAAATAAGGGCCTTAGGATCACTTCTCTAGCATTTAAACTAAGGATGCACAAGGTCTTTTCTACTTTTAGACTGAATGCACAAGTATCAACAGTCATGCCTTTAAGCTATTTAGTTTCAAGGACTTCTGAAAGACAACTTTATCTTGATACCACATCCTGGACCTGAACAAATCAGTCAATCCACATGTACCCATGCCAAGATTTTCACTTCTGATTATCCTGTGATTAGGTTTTATTCCTGTTTTCTAAGGCACAAAAAACTCATAATCAGAGATACTGCAGATGCCAAATTCAACTGACTCCAATCCTGAACAGGCTAGAATTCTATATAAGCCACTAGTACTTAAAGCCAATCACCTTTGATGCCCAAAGGCTATGGAAGAAAAGAATCATTTAACTGTTGCTGTCTATCACTCCACTTGCTTCAGTGATCAAAGGGGGCATGGAAAATCTTCAAGGAGCCCTATGTTCTTACACTAGGCAAATGCCTCTTTGAAGCAGCACAGGAGAGATCAGTGTGCCAGACACCAACGAGATGAAATAAAGAGCACTTTCACTGCCAAAGCAAGTATTCAGGCAGCAATTCTGGTATTAGTTTCTACATCTTCTAGATAAAGCCTTATTCACCTGCCTTTAGGGACATCTGGATTGCTTTCACACTCTTTATTAGTGACCATGCCATAGTTCTTCACTCAACAGGTACTTGATGAACAGTGACTGAAGGATATACCAAAGCATTTACAACAAAATAGAAGTCATCTATTTATTTAAGTTACCAGGATACAGAACTCTAAGCACCACAAGATTGGTACTAATTACCAAAAGAGTTACACCTTCGGCTTTTATCAGCAAACATAAGTCACCAGCTTAGAAAATAGAAGACACACACTCTGCAATCTAGCTTCTGCCTCCACCACACCTAATAAATGCCAGTTAAGAAATCCTATTATGAAATTCCAAATGACCCGAGTGCAGTATATGAATGTGATAATCATTCTGATCACCTCAAAATGCCTCCCTCTACCCTTGGCTTCCATAAATCTTACTCCACTGATTCTCCACTTCTGAATTCTACTTGCTTAACACCTGCCTCCCGTCCCAATATAGCTGACCGCCAACCTCATTTACTCCCATAAATACTCCTATAATCCACCACACAGTCTATGTATCTCCAGAAGTCCACAGCTCAGAGGCCAAGATCCACATACTACTCAACTGCCTAGTAGACTGATACAAAAATCTTCTGGGAAGTGGGAGGGCGGACGGAACATACCTGACATGGTCACCTCAAAGTCACTTTCCATTTCTCTCAAAACCATTCTTGAGTTTTACCAACTACAGAATCACAATCTCATTCCACACCAATAAACCCCAACTAAAAACCTCAACTCTCCTTTTCGCTAACACAGCTTGTCCACTTTACTTCAAAATAATCTCCCAAAACATTCTAATTTTACTAGATTTGAAAGTACCATCTCACTAGTACTATCCACTGTAGTTTCTCCATAAGCTTGAAAAATAACATCAGCCAAGATGGAATCCAGCACCCCTTGGCACACTACACTAATACACTAATTACACTAATTACATGTGACAGCCTGCCTTGTTTGGTGTCTTTCTCCCTTTCTAGTTTAAAAATTCTTCAAGAACAAAGACTATTTCACACTTACCTTCCTTTGACCCCCATAGCTAGTGCTTCACAGGTAACTTTTCTCTTAAGCATAAGCTACATGAAAACCTTTGATATCTGAATACTAAAGAGAAGTCTTATTAGTTTTTTTTCCACCAATGCTAGAAATCAAATTGTAATGTCTCCATATACTATTAATGTCTACCATTCCACTGGTTAATATTAACTTTAACTAAAGTTTCAAAATGTTTCAGGACCTGTTTTCTATCTTTACCTCTTCAATGTGCTGTGTATATGCTTTGTAGCAGTTTCAGAGGAATGACAAAATGGACAAAATGGAAAACTTGGTTAAAAAAAAAAAAAAAGACATCTCAGTTTACCATCTACTCAGCTTACTTCTCTGTTGAAACAAAGTACTGTATTTAGATACCATACAGGAAGGTATCTCTTTTTCAGAGACTTTTTTCTCATTAGAAACTGTGAATCCAAATTCACTTGAAACAGAATTGGGCCATTGTCTGATGCTTGGAAATCACTTCAATATTAGCTTATGGTCTTCCCTAGATGAAAAAAATCCATTATTTCAGACAATGCAGAAAGGATGTCCTGTATCAGAAAGATGCAGTTAATTCTTTAATTTAAAAAATGTAAACTTGACTCCTTCATACTTTTGAGGATTTAATGACAAATTGAGCCATGTATAAATTCAATGTTCACAGGTTATCTCCAACTAAATATTACTTCCTCTTTCCCTGGCCAAATCTTCTAATAAACTTACCTTCCAACATGGTCTTGATAGTCACAGACTGTTTGGCGATTTCAACATCAACTTCAAATATCTCTCCATCGGAACTCTGCAACTTAATTGAAGGCATCTAAAAAAAAGTATTATATTGAATTTGAAATTTAAGAGAGATTTGTTTCATACATTTCATCAACTAGTCTGTTTTTAGAAATTATGTATAAGGGGCGCCTGGGTGGCTCAGTGGGTTAAAGCCTCTGCCTTCGACTCAGGTCATGATCCCAGGGTCCTGGGATCGAGCCCCGAGTTGGGCTCTCTGCTCAGCAGGGAGCCTGCTTCCCCCTTTCTCTCTGCCTGCCTTTCTGCCTACTTGTGATCTCTGTCAAATAAATAATTAAAATCTTTAAAAAAAAATAAAGAAAAGAAATTATGTATAAAATCCTAAGGCCATGTAGTTATCTATATAACCCTGTAAAACACTGCAAGTGGTTATTCACAGGCCAGCACAGAAGTGTTGCTATCAATTTTTTCCAAGTATAGCTCCTAGGAACACAAGTTTTTAAGGCTTGCCCTACTGAACTTACTACTGATACAAATTTAAGAGTTACATTCTACATTTTTTTTACATTCTATATTTTTAATGCAAAATATATTTAAAATAAACTTATTTAGTCTGTGCCTGCATTTTTTAAAAAATTTATTTATTTTCGGGGCACCTGGGTGGCTCAGTGGGTTAAGCCGCTGCCTTCGGCCTGGGTCATGATCTCAGGGTCATGGGATCGAGCCCCACGTGGGGCTCTCTGTTCAGCAGGGAGCCTGCTTCCCTCTCTCTCTCTGCCTGCCTCTCTGTCTACTTGTGATCTCTCTCTGTCAAATAAATAAATAAAATCTTTAAAAAAAATTTTATTTATTTTAAAGAGAGCAGGAGAGGAACAATGCATGTGTGCACATACCCACATGAGGGAGGGACAGAGGGAGCAAGAATCTTAAGCAGACTCTGTGCTGAGCATGGAACCCCACATGGGGCTCAATCCCATCACCCTGAGATCATGACTGGAGCCAAAAACAAAACCTGGAGACTTAACCGACTGCATCACCCAGGGACCCCTTTGCCTGTCTTTCTGTTGTCACTGAATACGGACTATTCTCATCTTTATAGTTAGCTGCCACAATCAACCTGCAAACCAGAGGGTGGTCAGTCCAAAATAAACAAAGTTACCAAATAAAATACAAACTTTCCAATAGTGAGACTTACCATTGAAAAATGAGTTGTGATCCAAAGAGAGTATGAGATTCTTGTTTTATGTTTGCATCAATGTAAAATATACAAAATAATAATATCTTTAAGAATAAATCTAATCTGCTAAACCAAATAAGGTACTTAAATTTAACAGGCCTTTTTATCTTTCATTACTGACTGTCCAGGTGTCCAAGTTTTTCTGCTAAAATCCTCATAGAAATTACCTGTTACTTGCTTCAAAAATGTATTTATTAACTCAGATTAATTGTGAATCATTGGGAAAAAGATACCTCTTAGATAAAAATTAGCTAAGCAATTAACTACAAAGGACTTAAGTTCTAGCAAAAACTAAAACAAAACAAAACAAAAACCTATTCTTTACAATTTAAAGTTCTAAGCAATCTATTTTCAGATTCTTGAGGGAAGAAAGAAGGGCAGCAATACCTGATACTTACTTCATAATCCCTTCAAATATCAAATACAGATTTTAAAAGGACCGTGCTTCTCAGGTATTCATAATCCTGCAATGTCACTATTAAGACTGTAGAATTTGGCATTTAAAACATTCCCTACACCTATTTTAGGATCAAAGCCTCCATTAAATCAGTTAAAATATTCATTTGGCTTTTCTTAGACAATTATTTCCATCTCCCAAATAAGCTGTTAGAGAAAGGAAGCAAAAAGGTAAAACTATGTTTTAAAATCAGCCACTGATATATCCTGCTCTCACTCATCCATGGTTGAAGAGAATCAGATTTCACTTTTCAGTTCACAAATATGTCTGTTCCTCCATGTTGCTTAGTGCTTGCCAATAATGCAGTTGTCCTATTCAATAGAGAAGGGCCCAGAGCATAGGACCTTCCCTGTGACAAGGCAATAACAAAAGATACCCCCCAAAGAAATATTTTAACGTGAACCCAATTTTTAATTACAAAACATTCTATACTCTTTTTATATTCCATAGTACTGGAATGAACACTGAAGAAAGACAAGTCTGGCAATACAGTTGATAAAATTTTAAGCACGATGACCATTTCATATTTATTTCAAATAACTCTTGGTAAATAACCAGATCTGCTTAGTCATAGTCAAATTTCTGTATTAGGTTACTCTTAAGGGAGCTGAGATCTTATTAAATAAGCAGGCAGCAATGGATTAATCTGTAATCGAATGTATTTTGTGATCCCCAACTTAACACTCAAAGAGAAACTTTTTTTAATGTCATAGAGCTAGAATTCAACTCAAAACTGTATTGATAACAGACGAGATCTTGAATTGACATGCTTGCAAGACAATTCCTAAAGTTCCTTATCTGGAAAATCAATCACCCTCCGTGAATGGCATGAGGTAGATTCTATCAACAACGTAAAGAAAACACCTGTGTTTTCAGTGACCCGAATTCTGACACCTTTTGAAAGCTGAATGGACAAATATGCACTGCTCTGTGACACAGATACACTCTATTGTGAGGCTCTGATGAAAAACCCAAACCCGAACCCAAAACCCAAACCTGAGACCCTTGTCCAAGTCAACCTCCAATTCTTGTAAAACTTAAAGTGTCTGGCTTTGAAAGAATTGGGCCGTCTAAAAGTCACACCACTATGATGAGAACATCTGCTATTTCAACAGTTGTTTCACCAACTCCAGGCTATGGCAAAATAATGGAGAAAAATATTCTGAAGGAGCAAGCAGTCTGCTGGGCAAACGTGCAGCCCAAGCACCGGTGACTAGTAACGCCAGATAAAAGGAAGAGAAAGGACGCGAGCGGAAAATCCAGCGCTCCCAGACTCCCACCGCCACGCTCCTTCCAGACACCAAAACAACAAACGCACGCCCACGCCAGCCTAGGGGCCTCCACTCAAAGCCCCGCCGCCACCCCCACCCTGGGTCCCGGAGGCCGGCAGGCTCACGGCCAAAGGAGGCTCCCGGCCGCCGCCTGGGCCTTGAAGCCGAGCTCCCCGCAGGCGGACACTCGCCCCGTGCGAGGAAGGACCAATCCCGGGCCCGTCTCGCACCTTCTCCCGCTCGCCCACCAGCCCCTACGCCCACGAGGCGCTATGAGGACGCGCGGCTAGGAGAGGGGCTTGCCGCCACCTCCCGAGAACAGGGTGGGCGACGGGTTCCACTGGGCCTTAGAGAGGCCAGGCCCAGTGCTTCCCGCCTCCGGCAGGCCCAAGCCTCACCGTGCGGCCACCCAGCTCGCCAATCTACGGCGCCCCCGCCCCTTCCCGCTCGGTCGGCGGCCACTCACGGTGCTCGGTCTCAGGCCGACTGCGGGTCGGAGGCTGATAAAAACACAGCGACCTCGGGAACGTGAGGAGAAAAGAGGAGGAGAACAAGGCCACTACGGCGGCGCGGCGCGGCGTCGGCCTTTATAAGAGCGGGCGCAGGAGCGGAGGACCCCGGCGCCCGTGGCGTCACAGAGTGGTGGGGCTGGCCGCCGAGATCGCCTGACGCAGGCAGAGGACGGCGGGGCGGGCAGGCGGCGGGCGCGACGGCGCGGGGGCGGGGCTTCGTTCTCACACGGCCCCCCGCACCCCCGCCCCACCCCACCCCACGGCACTCCCGCAAGCGCGGCTCGCTCCTGAAAGCAGGAACGCGGGGCTGACTGGGGCACTCTGCAGCCTGCAAGGGTCCTTCAGGCAGGGGCTGGCCTAAGCCGAATTAAAGACCCCAGTCCTGAAAAGCCTAGAAACTGCGAGTGGGTGTGTGGCGCGGAGGGCTTCGTGTTGAGGAGGGTGACTCCCCTTTCGTGATGGGGTGTGGGAACCCGGAGGAAAAATGGCAGATGGGCGATGGCAGTCACCGCTCTGGGATTCCTCTTAGGGTCTCAGTGATATCCCCTGGATCTGGCATGCGTTATAGCTCACTCTCCACAATGACCCATGAGGGGCAGTGTGTTGCCCTTTCCCAGCCTTTTTTTTATAAAAAGATTTTACTTATTGGGACGCCTGGGTGGCTCAGTTGGTTGGACGACTGCCTTCGGCTCAGGTCATGATCCCGGGGTCCTGGGATCGAGTCCCACATCGGGCTCCCGGCTCCATGGGGAGTCTGCTTCTCCCTCTGACCTTCTCCTCGCTCATGCTCTCTCTCACTGTCTCTCTCTCAAATAAATAAATAAAATCTTAAAAAAAAAAAAAAAAAGATTTTACTTATTTATTTGACAGAGAGAGGGCGCACAAGTAGGCAGAAAGGCAGGCCAGCAGGCTCCCCGCTGAGCAGAGAGCGGGGGGCGGGGGCGGGGGGTGTGGGCTTGATCCCAGGACTCTGGGATCATGACCTGAGCCGAAAGCAGAGGCTTTAATCCACTGAGCCACCCAGGCGCCCCCCTTTCCTAGCTTTATGCCTTAGAACAGATCCAGAACAGCACAGTGTAGTGCTCTTCAGCCTTGTTGCCTACCGTTGTTTTCTAAACAGGCCTCCAGGCCACAAGAACCTTTGCTGCAGCGAAACCCCAAGTCTGGAAAGGAGGCCTCCCTAGCGGCGAAATTCCATTCACTCAGCAGTCAGGTACTGAGCGAAAACGTGTGTGAGGCAGTCCTGTATGATTCGGGGGGGGAACCAGGCAGCCAGGGTGCAGCGTGCACAGAACTCTTGTATGGGATGCTCCCTGAAGTCCCCTGGGTCCATAGGATGAAACCAACGCTAAAGGAAAGGGGTTAGAGTTCGTGGCAAAACACTGCCCGCCTCCCCCCCCCACCCCGCCTCATGCCATCCAGTCAGGGTTTCTGAGAGACTCCACCCCATTGCTGCTGGGTGAACATTGCCACCCCTCCCTAGGAGACTGAGGCGCCTGTCTCACCTAACCACCAGGCATGTGATGGGATTCCTGACGCCAGGGAGACAAAAGACACTTCCACACAGGGCCTCCTAAAGAAATCAGAGGCCTACAGCTCTTCTGGGATGGGACTGGGCAGGGAGGCCAAGCAGCTTCTTGGGTTACCAGGTCTTTGTCTACCTGCTGTGGTATCCAGTGTCTGCCAGGTGCCACCGCTGATGGCAGGGAGATGAAAGGACCTAAAGCTCTCATACTTTTTTTCCACAACACAGCCCTGCCCTCTGCAGCTCAGGATTCAGGTACCCTAGGCAAGGCCCACTGCGGCCCCTTTGCTCCGGCGCCCATGGCATTCAAGGTGGCACCTTGCAAAGTCTTGTTAAACATCCTGAGCAGGAAGGACTGAGCAATGCCAGGTCACACACCCAGCCTGAGGACCCAGCATGAAGTAGGTATATTTTTCCAACTATGTCTGGGGACCCCCAATATTAGAATCACCAAGAGATGCTTCTTTTTAAAATGCAGATTTCATTTATTCATGTATGCTCTTATATTCATAGATTATCTCAGGAAAGACACATAAGATATTGTTTGCCTCATGGGGAAGGGGACTAGGGTACAGGGGTTGGGGTGATTTGTTCATTTTATATCCCTTTCTACTTTTTGGATTTCAATCCATATGAATATATTACATATTCAAAGAATGTTTTACTTTGGGACACCTGGGTGGCTCAGTTGGTTAAGTGTCTGCCTTCGGCTCAGGTCATGATCCCAGGGTCCTTGCATTAAGCCCTGCATCGGGCTCCCTGCTCCGTGGGGAGCCTGCTTCCTCCTCTCCCTCTGCTGCTCCCCCTGCTTGTGCTCTCTATCTCTGTTAAATGAATAAATCTTCTGAAAAAAAAGTCTCAAAAAATAAATTGGCATCAAGTCAAGAAAAATGCAGACTCCTGGGTCTGCACTTGAGCTAATGAATCTGATTCCCTGGTGGTAGGTTTTTCTGCCTTTTAAACAAATTCTCGGGGGCCTGGGTGGCTCAGTGGGTTAAAGCCTCTGCCTTCGGCTCAGGTCATGATCTCAGGGTCTTGGGATCGAGCCCCGCATCCGGCTCTCTGCTCAGCGGGGAGCCTGCTTCCCTTCCTCTCTCTCTCTGCCTGCCTCTCTGCCTACTTGTGATCTCCGTCAAATAAATAAAATCTTTAAAAAAAAAAAAATAAACAAATTCTCTAAGAGATTCTTAAGCCCAGGGTAAGTTGAGAAACCTGTTTAAGTAGGTAGGGTCTCAGTGATGAATTACTGCTAAGAAAGGGCCACCAGTGTCTGTCAAAGGTGACTCATTTAGCCCCACACTTTATGAATCAACCCTCTCCATCCTTCATACTCTCCTCTCAGGATGGACAAGGCTGTTACAGGACTGTCGGGTGCAGGCTGGTGACCAGTTATCCCTCATTTATTCATAATCACCAGCCCAGATCAGGAAGGACCAGCCCACCACAAGGTCCTCTAGGTGAGTAAGAGTGCAAGGAAAGGGGGGGGTTCCTCTGGCTTCAAAGCTGGCCCCACGAAGGTTGAGGTCTTGTCCTAACTTCTGTCACTCCACACACCATGTGCTCAAAGCTCTTTATTCTACAGAGGGAGGAAATAAAATCAAAGAGAAAGGACATCACCACTGTCACACAGCCACTGTGGAACAAGCTTCAGCCCCATTATGCTGCTGGACAACAACCCACATACTGAATTTTAGCTACAGCCCTCAAATGCCAGGAATATTTTCTGATTTACTACTGTTTCCAGCATACTACTTGCAAGGAAGCTAAAGTGCTCACATTCAAGTCCAGGTGGGAAAATCTGCTTTTTGTGGCAAATTCATTTCCAGAGATTATCTCCCTTTGTAAATTGAGTTTGGTTGCTGTCAGTTGTTCACAGGAGAATTCTTATGAGGACCAGCTCTCTCAAAGCGTCTGAAATGGGACTTTGCTACCCAGAATTCATTTCACACTCCCTTTGTCAGGCACCTACCCATGGGACAGACTGAACTCTGGAGGTGTGTTCCAGCCCATAGGACTGCATAAGCTAAGAAGTAATCCAGTCCCCATGAGATCTCTGACCTTCCTTCTTCCTTTTTCCAAATCTAAGCCTTCCATCTAAAAATCAGACTACCTTAATACTCCAGAAAAGAGAGGGCTGAATGCAAAGAAAAAAGTCAAATTCTTGGATCTTGATTTGCAAAATGAACTCTTAAAATAGATGGACTTTTTAGAGCAAGAAGATTTTTTGGACTACTGAAATCCCAGGAGGCTGAAGGACTCAAATCTTAAATTGTATACCAGCAACAGCAGAGTTAGGACAAAGAAGGTATGATGATACCAGAACCAATTTTCCAAAAGGATAGGGGTGGGGAAAAAATTGCAGCAAAGAGAGCATTGCAGTTAACTCTTGGTGGGGGGGCAGTCTCTGAGAAAGGCCTCTCTCCCACCCCCTCTCCCCATCCTTTCTGTGCAGGGATAGGGAGAGCTTAGGAACCCCAGAAAGGTTTGTAGGCTCTGAGAGTAGAGAGAATCTATGCCTTAGTCTGTGAGAAAAGTCTAAAGTCTTCCATTATGAGAAAATACGGGATCAGTTAAATAGAAAAGACAGCTGGGTGTGCCTAGGCAGGTGGCCTGAAAGTGTCTCAGGCTCATACCTAATATGTAGAGATCTCAGAGTCCCTCTAAATGCGTCCTAAAGCCCTAAAACATCATAGCAGTTGCTCAAAGAGGGAATAGATGGCAAAGAAGGGGCTAGTGCGATGTAATCAAGGGAACTTGGTGGACCTAGATGAACCTACACCATCCAAGCCAGAAGCCACACACAAATGCAGCTGTCTGTGGGCACCGCAGAAACCAAGGATGACAGCTCACAAGGGGCCAGGATGAGGTGTGCCTGCGTCCCGGGGCCAGTACAGGAGGATGGATGATGACTGAAGATGGGACAACTTCCAACTCTCACCTCCCACTCCATGCCATGACTGCATTAGCTCTGCAGGATGGAGCTCTGACTAGAGAGAAGAGGGACAAGAACCCTCGATGTGATTGAGTGTACCCCTGCAATGTCTGATCAGACACTCACTTGACTGACTGTGCCAGGAAGTTAATTAAGCACACTGCATTTCTGCCATCCAATATAACAGACAAACAGAAAGTAAAAAAATAAAAGACCTATCATTTTTGCATACCCATATTTTCTGACTTTAAAATTACGTATGGGGGCACCTGGGTGGCTCAGTCATTAAGCAACTGCCTTTGGCTCGGGTCATGATCCCAGGGTCCTGGGATTGACCCCTGCATCGGGCTCCTTGCTCGGTGGGGAGCCTGCTTCTCCCTCTCACTCCCCCTGCTTGTGTTCCCTCTCTCACTGTCTCTCTCTCTCTCTGTCAAATAAAAATTTTTTAAAAACCTATAAAATAAAATAATGTGTGGTCACAGGTGCACAAGGATCCTGCAGACCCAGTGCTTCCCGCTTGCTGCCCACATCTTGTGTCATCGGGAAGGGCAAGTGGTTTCCTCTTTGTAGCCTCAGACTTTTTATCTATAGGATGGGGCTTATCGCAGTACCTGCTTCACGGGATTTTTGTGCAAATTAATTATTTGAGTCACTAGGAGAGCTGAACTTAATAGCTTGGCCACACCAAGTACTTAGTAAGGATGGGGAACAATTGCAAGTCTCCCAGGTAGCTGGTGGGAGTGCGGGCTGGTAGACCAGAAGACTGCCAGTGTCTACGGAAGCTAAACTATACATATACCCAGTGGCTCAGTCATTTCAATTACAGACAAACACCCAACAGGGATACATTCTAACGTGCACCAAAAAATATATTTAAGGGATGCCTGGGTGGTTCAGTTGGTTAAGCGGCTGCCTTCAGCTCTGGTCATGATTCCAGTGTACTGGGATCAAGTGCCACATCGGGTTCCTTGCTTGACAGGGAGCCTGCTTCTCCTTCTGCCTCTGCCTGCCACTCTGCCTGCCTGTGCACTGTCTCTCTGACTCTTTCTCCCTGCAAATAAATAAATAAAATCTTTAAAAAATATATGTTTAAGAATGTTCACAGCAAATTTAATAGAAAAAGCCAGGAATAACAAATCCATCAACTGTAAATTAAAAAACACCCTCATGCATTCACCCAGTGGAAGAGTAAACAGCAAGAAAAAAGAAACTCCTGGCCCCAACAACAGCGTGGATGAATCTCATAGACGTAATGTTGAACAAAAGAAGCTTGACGCAGGAGTACTTACCGTCTGAGTGCACTGAAATGAAGATTGAAAACAGGCAAAAACTAATGTAGAGAAGATAGCATAGTAGTTACCTGCCACAGAGGAGGGAAGCTTCTGGGATGCTAGAAATTCTCTGGTCTTGATCCAAGGGATAGTGCCATGAGTGTGTCCATATATAAAAATTCACTGAGCAGTACTCATATTTGTGCACTGCATACTAGTAATATATCAAGTTTTTATCAATAGGGAGGCATACAATGTGAGAATGTATGTTGCATGCTCAGCATGATGCCAGTGTCAATTTCTCAAGGAATTAAGAAGTTTTTGAGCTGCTGTAGCCTCTCCTTTCACATGGTTGTCCAACCCTTCACAGCCAAGGCTGGAGGAGTAATGCAAGATGTTGGGAAGGAAGGTGGGAGATTGTTGCAAGGTTCCTCTGTGCAGAGTGGACTCACCTGCCCAGGGCCCAAGAGTCCAACTGAGGCCTTGGACAAAGCTGCAGAGAGTGCCCCCTCCTCAGCTTCCTTGCTTCTAGTGCAGGGCCCTCCTCTGGCAGGCTATAGACCCATCCTCGGGAAGCTGCTATAGAAGCTCTAGGCAAAAGTGGCATCCACACCTAAATGGAAGAGGAGAAAACCTCCTGACCTATATCTGTGCCCAACACCATCAGAGACCTGTGGGTTCCAGGCTGCACTGAAGGGTTATCAAACCAGAGTGGGCTTGCCCGTGAAACTAAGACGGCTGATGTATGTAACCTGTCCCAGGCCACACAGCAGGAGAGTGGGGAGGTGGGATTGAACGACGGATGAGTCAAAGCTTCCCAGAAGAGCATGCGATACCTCTGTTCCAGCTCCCCCCGGGAGAGAAAGTCCATGGGGATACATGGGTACCAAGATGGCTTCACAGTGCCCAGCAAAGGCAAGGACAGGGAGGTGGTCGGTCACCCTATGATCTGGTCCTGGCCAGTCCCCAAGCACTGATTGGCTCTGGCCAGCAGATGGTGCCAGAGGGCCAGGAGTCATGCAAAACAGCCCCCTCACTGAGATGCCTCCAGAAGCTGCCCTCTTTACTCTCCAGGACAGAACCTACTCTCTATTCCAGGACAGAGCTGCCCTCTCTACTCTCCAGAACCCTGGTGTGACCATCAGAAGCTGAATGCCAGTACAGCTTGACTACATACCCACAGTGTGACCCTGGAATTAGCTTCCAGCCCTGTAGGCCACAGCATCCCTCTGTGAAATCAAGGTCACATGCACAAGTCCTGTCAACAGGGGCCAGGTATGCTCAGTCAAATGCAGGGTGGTGTAGGCCGCCGAGGGCTGTTTTGTAGAGGAGAGCATCATGACAGGCATGTCCTACCATCTTCCACTATATCCTCCCTAGCGGAACCACAGGACAGCAGCCCCAGTGTGGCATCTGAAGCCCAGCACATGGGCAAAAACCACAAGAGAAGGCAATCTGTCTGAGAGGTCCACAGCACAGCCTGCCAGCTGGCTACCCATGGAGCTCCAGGCCCGACCCTGAGATGCTGAACATTCCAGGAGCCAGACTTGGGGAGATACCAATGAGGGGAAGGCAAGTATAACTTGCTTTTTATATTTTGTATTTTTATTTTTTGAAAGAGAGAGCAGGGGCAGAGGGAGAGAGAGAATTTTAAGCAGGTTCCACATGCAGGGCAGAGCCCAGTGTGGGGCTCAATCTCCCAGCCCTGAGATCGCGACCTGGCCTAAAATCAAGAGTCAGATGCTTAACTGAGCCACCCAGGCACCCCAGCAAGTATGACTTTAATATCTCTTACAAACCAAGGGCTAGTTTGTGAATTTTGAAAGCCTAGTTAGGAAGGCCTGTTTGCCCAGGGGCCACTGAATGGCAAGGACGTCCTCTGGAGAATCTCTTGAGTACCGGCCCAACCCATGACCAGAAAGCTGCCAGTGTGCTCTGTGTCAATCAACCCGTTCGTAAATATTTACCTGGTAAGAGAAAGTGGTAAACAAGACAGAAAAAGGACTTTGGTGTTGGGGGGGGTCTGTCTTCTAGTGGGTAAGATACGATAAGCACACACAAATAAGAGAATGTTAAATAGATTAAGTATTGTGAGGAAAATAAATGCTGATATAGAAAGTGAAGTGGGGGAAGGCAGGGGCAGCACTACATGTAAGCAGAAACCTGCCAAAGAAGCCACCAGCCATGGAAAGAAGTGGGACAGCCATTCAAGGAGATCAAGTGCAAAGCCTCCGAGTTAAGAATGACCTTGGTATGTTCCAGGAACATCAAGGCCAGCATCATCAGAGCTTAATGGGCGGAGAGTGAAATGCAATGAAGGCAAGGACCAAAGCATGAGACTTGTCAGGGAAGGCACAGGAAGGTTGGATTTTATTGTTTGTATTTAGCCGCCTCAGAGGACGAAGGGTAAGCAGCAAGCAGCCCGATCTGATCGACGGTTTAGAAAGATCGTTCTGTGACTGTGTGGAGCATGTAGTTGGTAGGAGGAAGGGAAGGAGTAAGATCTTTCAGGAGGCTCGACCCAGGGCCGGGCCAGTGGAGTTGGAGAAAGATCTATGTGGAGGTATATAGCTAATGGATTACAAGTGGAGGATAATTGCATTAATGGTGGTGGTACTATTTACAGAGACAGGAAACACCAGGAGTTTGGGTGGGAGATCAGGACTTCAGCGTGAGCTGCATGTTAGACATCTGAGTCATGTCAAGGAGACAGTCGGAGTTATAACTCTGGAGCTCAAGGGAGAACATGGGCTAGAAATAGACTTTTGGGACTCTTCAGCCTATAGATGGGATGAGATGAAATCATCTAGGTAGAAGAGAGACAGAAACCTAAGCACTGGGTGACACTAGCATTTACCAAAAGACTTGGGAAGTAGCAGTCAAAAAGACAGGAGGAAAACAAGCCCATCGAGTGTCATTGTAGACAAGGAAAGAAATAATTTCCAGGAAGTTGTTTTGGTCAATTGCCTCCAATGCCAAAAACAATTTTTTTTTTTAAGAGTAGCCTTTATGCCCACCATGGGGTTGAACTGCTGACCTTGACGGCAAGAGCCACATGCGTGGGGCACCTGGGTGGTTAAGCATCCAGCTCCTGGTTGCGGCTCAGATCATGACCACAGGGCTGTGAGATGGAGCCCAGTGTCAGGCTCTGTGCTCAGCATGGAACCTGTTTAGGATACATTCTCTCTCTCTTTCTGCCCCAACCTTCCACCCCACTTTGTCTCTCTCTGCCCCAACCTCCCACCCCACTCTCTGTTTCGCTCTCTGAAATAAATAATCTTTTAAAAGAAAGAGAAAAAAGAGCCCCATACTCTACCAACTGAGCCAGCCAGGTGTCCTTAAAAACTGGAATTTTTAAAAAGATTTTATTTATTCCAGAGAGAGAGAGAGAGAGAGAACGATTGGTGGCAAGAGGGGGAGAGTCAGAGGAAGAGGGAGAAGCAGACTCCCTGATGAGCCAGGGAGCCCGACCGGGGCTCTACCCCAGACCCCAGGATCATAACCTGAGCTGATGGCAAACATTTAACCAACTAAGCCACCCAGATGTCCCCAAACTAGAATTTAATATGGTCAGAAAAATGTTTACTCCGCTTGGCAATGTAATAATAACCTTGATAAAGGCACCTATTTAAGTGGAGCAACGGGCCGAGAAGACAATGCAAGAGAACAGATAACAGTTCTTCAAAGTTTTGCCAAGAAAAGAGGCATAGAGAAGGCACAGATGCTTACAGGGGCTGTGAGGTCAACAGAGTTTGTTTTCAGGATTGAAGATACTGGTGCCCTGCTTGTATGCTGTTGGGAATAAGCCAATTGAGGTCAACATTACAGACTGAGCTGCAGAAACGTTGGTGGAGGTGGTGGCAGGAGGAAGAAAGTATAAATTGGCAAGGTCATCGGAGTTCTGGAGTTCGGGAGAGGAGGTGCTGGCAATTTGAGAAGAGACTACATGAATCAGTCCTCCTGAAGCCTGAGAAGGAATCTCTGGAAGCAGAGGGGATTGTCTGGCAGTAAGTACGGTCACTTAGGCATTTGGATAAATGAGTCCCTGCCAGTACAGTTGCGTCCATTTCTCTGGCCAGGTCCTGCTGCTCAGGTGCAGGCGTCAGACTCTGGACAGAAAATCCTAGCCCGGGCTACAGAAGGTTCCCATCCTGTAGCTTCCTGCTGCCCCAAACCTCCTCCCCTCAGCAGGTAAAAGCAGAAATCTCTGGAGATGTCATCCTGTGAGGGTCGGTGTTGCTCTACAAACTACACTCTAATTTTCTCTTTTAGAAGAAGGCTGACCTTGTGATAAATAGTGTCTAATACACTGGTGAAAATGGGTAGCTCCTTTTCATCCTTTGGGTCTCAGCTCAATGTCACTTCCTCGGAAAACACCAGCCTCCTTACCAGCCCAATCAGTGTGTTGTTAAATTTAAATAAAATTTATATAAACTGAAACATTTAAAAGCTACTACATCAATATGTATTATGCCATCAGGGTGTGGTAAAAAGGCACCTCTTACAAGAGACTCTTTCGTCACAGGAAACAAGCCTGGGATGGGTACAGGGGAAGGGATGGAGGGAGGGGGTAACTAGGTGATGGGCATTAAGGAGGGCACACGATGGAGTAAGCACTGGGTGTTCTCTAAGACTGTTGAATCAGGACCTCTACCTCAGACACCAAGAATACATTATACGTTAACAGAATCTAAATTTTGAAAAATTTAAAAACAGGGTACATCTTTTTACCTCCTTGCCTCGTACCCTGCTTTATTTCTCGTCATAGCACATTGTTCCTATCTGACTTTTGTATTTATCTCCCAGGAACGTAACCTCCACAAGGGCAGACACTTGGCGTTGGACATGGCTGTATTTATACAGCCAGTACCTATTAACACCTGGCATGTAACTGCTACTCAGTAAGTAATTAGTTGGGCACCTTTAAATCTGTTTTCTCCTGTTTGCCCTTTTAAAGGTTGTGATATTTGAAAAGGCTCCTGGCTAACATGGAGAAGTGCTCATGAGGAAACCCGGGACCACACACTTGGGATCAGGGCCTCATTCTACGCTTCCTCTTCCCTACACGCATACCGTTCTGTGTTTATGAAGACAGGACACAGCCCTCTGCTGCAATGAAAGTCAAAATGACTCCTAAGCCCTTGGAGACCATCTAGTCTCTTGTCTGACTCCAGGTACCTGTGACAGACCACCAGCCACTACCCACACTCTCCCCAACCATGCAGTTCAGCTGGTGCTTGGCAGTGGCTGACTTACCCATGGACATTACTCAGACACCAGGCAACATGTTTTCTTGGTGCACTGCTCTGCTCCCCCCCCCCCCCCCCCCCCCCCGATGGAAGCAGCCCCTTACTACACTCTGGCTCAGATAACTAAGCCCTCTTGCTAGAATCACATACCCCACCCCCCACACTCTTGCTTTCCCCTTTTCTTCATATTCTTTTCGTCAATTTATTCCTACCTCTCATCTCCCCCTTCAACAAGTATTTCTGCCCTTTGCCTCAAGACTTGGAAAGCCTTGAAATTCTCTCACAAACAAGAGCCATCAATATAGCACAAGGCTTGGAAGGCCAGGAGTCAGCAGGTCCCAGAGTCCTAAGGTTTTTAAATGCAAAGACTGGCTCCTGCTGACCCAAGACACCAGGCCACACAACAAATGGACTTAGGACTCAGGTGTGAGTCATTCATCCAGCTACCACCTCCCCCTTCCTCCTGCCAGAACTCAGAGGAGAGCCAAAGCAGAGCCTGGATCCCGCAAAGCTGATCCAGCAAAGCTGGTGAGGGTGGGAAAGGCTTCCTGTGCCTCTAAGATGAAGGCACAGAACATAGCGGGGTGGCCACTGTCCCAGTTTGAGGACGGAAAGTCCTGCTTAAGTCCCAGACAAACCAAGACAAGTGGTCACCCTGTACTGGAACTGGGCCCAATTAAGACCACACTCACAAAGCCTGGCGAGTTACCTTAGTTTTGCCTCCCTGTTTAACATTAAATTACTTCAGGGACCCAGCATACTTTGCACCAACTCACTACTAGTTACTTGTAAAATAACGGTGGTCACACTACTCAAGATGTTAAAACTGAGAGATGTGCGAGAGCGTTTGCTACCATGTTTCAAAAAGGTAAGGAGTACCCACATGCAAAGCTAACCTAAGTTGCCCCAAAGGAGGCAATTTAAATTACACGATTATGAGGCATGATGACCACCTACAAACAGGTAGGCTTGTATGCTAGTATATATGCCTGTGGAGGTACCCATAAACCTTTTTTTTTTTTAAAGATTTTATTTGACAGAGAGAGAGCATGAGCAGGGGGAGCAACAGGCAGAGAGAGCGGGAGAAGCAGGCCCCCACTGAGCAGGGAGCCCGACGCGGGGCTCGATTCCAGAACCCTGGGATCATGACCTGAGCAGAAGACAGACACTTAACCCACTGAGCCACCCAGGCGCCCCTTCCTTTCCGTTTTTAATACATTTGCCAATCCAAAGCAAATGTGAAAATTCTTTTACTCTCAGGAATAGGCTGTAGTGTGAGGTGCCGAGTTGAAAATTATATTCTGGATCAGCCTCAGCAACTTCAAAATGTGGTTTATATAAATGTCCGTGAGACACACAAGTGAAGTCATTCCATTAGCTCCAGGAATGCAGTGACCAGGATACTTGACTTGGGCCAACCTCAACAGGGCCAGAGTGCAAACCTCCCTCGCCATGCTTCCCAAAGGGCCTGGCACACACTCAGCTTCTAGAAGCAGGGGTCAGACACAGAAAAAGTCATTTTCTCAGGAACCTAAAGCTGTGGAGGGTTTTGCCCACCCTTCAAAGGCTGCTAAATACTTATCTCACAGCAAAGGAAAAAGAGAACTCTAATGCTTTCTCTAAGTGTGGAATTCTGGGGCAGATGCCTGAATAGCTCTACCTTCTCTACCGTTTTAAACTGTTGAGACAGTAAAATGATCCATGTAAAATGCCTGGCACATGGGAAATGCTATATTAGACATGATTCATCATTAGCTATTTCTGCCATTTCAGTCTGATTGTCCAATACCTACCGTTCTTCCAAGTCATTCTGGATTCAACTACTGTCTTTATGTTAGGTAATGGTTATTCCAGCACTCTCCTCATTCACAGATGCTGAGAACATCGGAACCCTAAACTAGTTCAGAATGTCAGCTGTCACTATAAGATTTTTACACTGAGATTATATATTTCAGAAGCCAAACATCACTTACCCTACATTCTTCTAACATACGTAATGATGTAGGCTCTCTGCCATTCAGGTTGATAGAAATGTTCAAGTGCTTTTTTTTTTTTTTTTAAGTAAGATTTTATTTATTTATTTGACACAGAGAGAGAGATCACAAGTAGGCAGAGCGACAGGCAGAGGGAGAGGGGGAAGCAGGCTCTCTGTTGAGCAGGGAGCCTGATGTGGTGCTCGATCCCAGGATCCTGGGACCATGACCCGAGCCAAAGGCAGCTGCTCAACCGGCTGAGCCACCCAGGTGCCCCTGTTCAAGTGCTTCTAAAAGGTGGCTTCAACAAATACTCTTGTGAGGATCAATAAGTCATCTAGTCACATTTCTGGCCCTATTTTCAAAATCTGGCTTCTGGGGCACCTGGCCAGTTCAGTTGGAATATGTGACTCATTCTCTTGGGGTTTTGAGTTTGAGCCCTACATGGGGTATAAAGATTACTTAAATAAATAAACTTAAAAAATAAAATCCTGGCTTCTAATTTCTAGAATAGGGTTATTTTTCCTAGAACGTGACGTGAAGTTGGAAACACCAAAAGGCCTATGACACAATCAAGATTTTTTTAAAGTAATCTCTACATTCAACCTTGGGCTCAAACTTACAACCCCAAGATCAAGTCACATGCTCTAACCCCTAAGCCAGCCAGGTGCTCCACCGAACATGGGGCTTAACTCCTGCCCTGAAATCAGAAATTGAATGTGAACCAGCCAAGAGCCCCTCAAGATTGTTTTAAAGATATCCAGGGACACCTGGGGGACTCAGTCAGTTAAGCATCCATCTTCAGTTCAGGTCACAGTGCCAGGGTCCTGGGACCAAACCCCGTGTAAGGCTCCCTGCTCAGCTGGGGAGCCTCCTTCTCCCTCTGCCTGCCACTCCCCCGTCCTGTGCTCTCTTGTCCCTCTGACACATCTTTAAAAAAAAAACAACAACAACCCAAAGCTAAGGGCAAAATATGCTATAGCAGCACCAGGAAAAGAGGGTATAATCAGATCTCTTATCACCTTGACCTCTTCAAAGTTATGAGAGGTATTGCACTGCCACCCCAAAGATCTTGATTCGAATGTGCCAGCCCTTTACAACCAACTCGTGTGGCTATGGGGAGGTAGTGGTGAGCTGGGGTTTGTCTGTCTTTGTGGTCTTTTAGTCACGGATCACTGAAAGGATTAAAATAAAAACAGTAGTTTTGTGTGTAACAAAGAAGAGATTAATCACCCTTCTTTTGTATGATTCTGGGAAACAAACGTATGCTCAAAATCAGTTTATATAGCTTCTCCAACTCCTCTGGCCTGCTGCATTCAAAACACCTCCCAGACCCTTACTACTGCTGGCAAGGTACTTGAAAGCTGGACCCAACACAGGAAAACCTTTTTCTACACGTTTTACAGGTGTTATATTTCACTGTACCCCATAACCTGGCTTTTTCCCTGAGACATATTTGGACACAGCTGACCTTGGGAGTCAGGAGGCCTCCCCCTTGACCAGGCTGACAAAAACCTACCTACCAGCCTTTGCCCCTGCCCTAGTACTATGCCATGCTGAAGCAGTCGTGGATCTACTGTGTAACCGTAAACCAAATTAGAGCACTGAGTCTCCTAATAGCTCCGAAGGTATGCTAAGCCTTGAGGTAGGGCACTCAGCGGTGTCTGGCATTCCCAATGGCTTTCACTGAACCTTTCACTTAGGTCTTCGTGACTCCAGAGCAAGCACTCTTTAACTCTCCTTTCTATCACAATTCTGGTCTTTGACTTCCACCAACGGGCCCTGGACCTGCTGGCAGCTACAGCTTACCATTGCACTAGGAAATGTCTGCTAATCATCTTTGAAGAACACAACTGATACTGTCCATAGAAGCCTAAATGGACTTTCCCAATGACAATACTCTGGGGATGGGTAAGGCTATCTCCAGAGGGACTGCCAAGGGGTCTAAGTAGCAAAATGAGCCCCATGTTGCATTATTAGTATCCTTTCAGGGAAAGAAAACTCAACAGCCCATCTACTCATCCCAAACCTGTTGAGGATACAAACTACTTGAACAAGTAAACTTCAGCCATGAGATCTAGAGAACTGATGGGTACCAGAGGGGAGTTGGGTAGGAGGATTGGTAAAACTGGTGAAGGCGACTGAGAGTACACTTATTCTGAGGAGCACTGAGTAATGTACAGAACTACTCAAACACTAAATTGTACACCTGAAACTAATACAACACTGTATGTTAACTATACTGGAATTAAAACAAAACCTTCAGCCATGAGAATTTGTGTTTTGCCTTAAAGAAAAAGAAGACATGGCCTCTTCCCCAGCATTTACTATCTATCTCTTTTACCCTCTGGGAGAGAGATTCTGGTCCAGCTATGACAGGAATCACACATATAGGGTTTTCTGCTCAGTCCTCTTACTCTTCATTACCACTGATCTCTGCGAGTTCAACTTTTAAACAAATTTCTGTATTATAAATACTCATAATCCATATTTTCTTTCCCTTGAATTTATACACCAGCTGAGAAACACTAACATATTTATAGGACAGCACTAGGACTGCAACAGTGCCATTTCAGCAACATCCCATTTTTGTCTAGATGGTAGTATCTGTATATACAGAATAAAAAGGAGAAATATAATATACTCATAGTCCTAAGACATAAGCTTAAACAAAAATTGAAACAAGAATGGAGATCATCAGGAATGCCCAAAATAATACACCCATAACCTTCATAAAACAAACGTACAACTGTGAAGGGAAAAAACCCAAGTTAAACAGAAGAGTCTACAAAACCCAGAAATATATCAAAGAATGTGAGAACAGATAAAGCCTTAAAAAAAAAAAGTTGCAGCTCATGGGAACAGAATCCACTACAAAGCAAGCAAGTCCATCACTAAACTTTAAGGCCTATTTCTAGGAACACATTACGGCTTTTTGAAAACTAAGGGACTACATATTATACAGGATAAAACTCCCTGTTGAAACAGAGTCACAGGGTATACTTTATTTACCAAAAACTACAACCACCACCAATCACCACAAAGGTCAGTATTCCTAAATTTGTAGCTGGTATACTGAACAGTGAGTCTTAAATCTAAATGTAAATTAAAATTATTTGGGAAACTTAAAAACACCTATGCCTGGATATGCCTTCAATTTAAATCAGAATCTCTGTGGGCATCAACGCTAAGAAACACTGAAATCACCAGCTTTATCCTACTAATCTAAAGCTAAGTCTTTCTGAAAAATATTAACTATGCTTGCATTTAAAACATTTACTGCAACCAAGAAAAGGAAAGAAGTCACCTACTTTTGCTAAGACTATTCCATCTAAGAAATGAGCACACCATCTACCATTTCATTTTACCCTTCAAAGTTCCAAAGCAACTTCTCCAAGTTATCAGTATGGAAATCTCAAAGCCCTCATTTTCAGTTGATATCTGATTTTTTTTTAAAGAAAAGCTTTTTAAAAAGTAATTATAAAAATTATCTTTTAATCTGCTACTAATTGAGAAATCAGCAACAGCAATTATCTACTTTTAAAGGGAAATTATCGGGGTGCCTGGGTGGCTCAGTGGGTTAAAGCCTCTGCCTTCGGCTCAGGACATGATCTCAGGGTCCTGGGATCAAGCCCCGCATTGGGCTCTCTGCTCAGCAGGGAGCCTGCTTCCCTTCCTCTCTCTCTGCCTGCCTCTCTGCCTACTTGTGATCTGTCAAATAAATAAAATCTTTAAAAAAAAAAAAAGGAGGAAATTACTATACTTACCAAGGCATTTTTTTTATACTTACTTCATTATCAGGTAGGTTATTAACACTTTCTAGTTGAGAAGGCTAAAGCTCAGTCATTCCGTACAATTAGAAACTTAGTTCAAATTCTGGTTCTAAACCCAAGCCATTTTGGCCACGACCCTTTTCTGCTAACCACAAGAATTAGAGAATTTGTACACCTGAAGGATAGTATCATATGTTGATTAGAAGAAAGGCATTTTCGGGGCGCCTGGGTGGCTCAGTGGGTTAAAGCCTCTGCTTTCGGCTCAGGTCATGATCCCAGTGTCCTGGGATCAAGCCCCGAATCGGGTTCTCTGCTCAGCGGGGAGCCTGCTTCCTCTCTCTCTCACTGCCTCCCTGTCTACTTGTGATCTCTGTCAAATTAAAAAAAAAAAAAAGAAGAAGAAAGGCATTTTCAAATCAGTTCTGTTACCACAGGACCTGAAAAACAGCTGCTTGGTATCTAGATCACTTGGACCCTGGGTTAAAACTACTCACACCGATGTATTTGTTCAAAAAGAAGGGCATAAAATGAGAAAGCAGAAACACAAATAGATACTTCTTACGAAAGCATAAAATAAAATGGAATGGAGACATGTAGAAAAAGTGTTTTTTGCTTTGGACCATCAACTCCACAAGCCACCAAAAATACTGTCAATTAGGTCCGAGGAGAGATAAAAAGACTTTTTTTTTTTTTTAAAAAAAACATAAGAGTGTGTGTACGTGAGTTATTTTCCTAAAGCATCTTAGATATGAAAAAACTTCCTTATTAGTTCCAAATTCAACACAATACAAAGCAAAGGATCTTTTATTACTACATTCACACAAGTAATGATTAAGTGCCCTGAAGTTTACCCTGATAGCTGGAGATTACCAAATATTAGTTTCCACAGAAGAACTGTTTTAACTTTCTAATCCTATTCAGAGAAAAGGGTGGGAGGAAACTCAGTAAGTGCTTAGCACTGCCACTTCATTTCAAATGCCATTTTTGTCCTTGGGTGAATGCGTATTACACCAAACCATGATCTAGCAATAGTTTTCTATTTGGTTTAACTAGTAGCACTTAAAGAGCTTAATACAGGACAATACTTTAACAGTTTTTTTATCGGAGACAAAGTTAACTCTAAGATAACATGACAAGCAATATACAAAATCTGTCCATCATTTTTTTTGAGTCCATCTAACATACATAGCAATATGGTATTTATAACCAGAAACTGCACTGACTGAGAAGTAGACACATTAGTTTTTCAAGCTCTACCTGAAAACATGATGTTTTATTAAAAGAAAAACCAAAACACTTAAATCTCAAGTTCTATGGTTTTATAGTCCAGTCTTACTGAAGTTGCAGATTTCCTTTCTTGCAGACAAGGTAATATGCAGGAAGAACCCCACAAAGAGCACGCTGGCTCTCTGACAAATTGTACTATCTGGATTACAAATAAGTCTTGAAAATCTTCTGAAGAATGTCAAGGAGTTGCCAGAGAGATTATATAGTGACCTTGATTTTATTTTTCTTTACCTAGAATTCTATAAATTCTAAAATTTATCAATTGATGTATCTTTTAAATAAACAGCACCAGTCTTGCCCATTAATACAATTAAAATTTGACTTTCTCAGTTCTTAGTTCACAAGTTTATTATGAAAAACACTGCAGTGCTCTTGTGCAGTAACATCGTCTTATAGGAGGGGGAAAAAACAGTTCTGTTCAAAACAACTCACCAGGTTCTGACAATAACAAAGAACAACATGAGGCTGAGATTTGAGAAGGGAAATAAACTGAGTGCAGACAAATCATACAATTAAATTAAACGGTATCCCTGAAAATAAACAAAACGATTTCAAAACTCACGAGTAGAGGGGAGGCCTTGGTACTTATTTTTAAAAATGTTCATTAAGCTCCAATGATTGTTTGCTGCTATCCTTATCTACAGTCATGCTGAGTAAAGCTATAGCTAAATGGAAGTTAAATTGTATTCACGAGGTGTTAATGTTTACATCTTATTATCTGCAGTCTCTCAGAGAAAGCAAAAGTAACTACAAATAGCGCTATGCCAGAAACTGGTTTCTTGACCAACAATGTCGCTTCAGCATGCAATGAACTGGTTCATTCTAAAGTGGTCACGGCTGTTGATGACAAGAGGCTTTGTATTTTTATATGGCACATCTTTTGGTCCGTGTGAAAACAAGTTTTTTTTTTGAATGTTAACTATTCTCTGACACTTTGGAGTTACTGTTGCTCTTCCCATTTCCATTAGGTCAATTTATGGTTCATGGCAATACTGTACAAGTTTAAAATTTCATTACAGGAAGTAGTCTGGGGTACGACGAGTAACATGTGGCTCGCCTCTGCGAGGTGCTGGGTCGAATTGCAAGCTGAAACACAAAACATATTTTTTGTTTATACTCCATGTATCAGTGTACTGACAACCAAGAACATTGTTCTTTCAAACTTTACAATTTTGCCTATACAATTTCAGCTTCCCTTTAATGGAACAGAATCCTATTTGTAGCCTAATCATCCAGTCTTCTAGCTGCGTGCCTCCTCAGAGCCAAGGCAAACTTCAGATAATTTTTTAAGACAGAAATTTTATACATCAGGACTCCTTCTAAGATTATTTGAAAGAAGCGTTCTACCAAATAAATAAAATTTAAAGAGCCTAATGTACTTGTATTCTCAACCCCAGGATATATTTTATTAACCCCACAATAAAAACATGTGTTTAGAAGATAAAATCCTAATAATTCACAGAGGGCCTATATAGAACAAGTTTTTATTGATGAATTTCAACATATCCTAAGTCTGTTCAAAAGGAAACACAGGGGCACCCGGGTGGCTCAGTGAGTTAAGCGTCGACTCTTGGTTTCAGCTTAGATCATGATCTCAGGGTCATGAAACTGAACCCCACACTGGGCTCTGTGCTCAGCATGGAGTCTGCCTGAGATTCTCTCCCTCTTCCTCTGCCCTCCCCACACTCATGCTAATAAAATCTAAAAACAACAACATGGAAACATAAAAATCAAACTGGAATCTGGATATAGCATGAGCCCTTCAACTCTTAAACTTCCCATTCCAGCTATACAGTGTGATTCAACTGCAACAGCAGCCAACTACTTAGGTGTAAATACTTACAAAGAGTATTTTAGAGTATCATCAAGTTCCATGATTGCAGCTTGATTACCACAACGATAACAATAGTTTGGAGCACTGAAAATCGTTACTACATTTCGGTCATGGCACCAGTTATATCCCTACAAGGAAAAGAAAAGAGATAAAAACCTGTTTTACTCCCTTATTTACACAACTAAATGTGACACAAAAAAAGCCCCTTCCAAAGGCTTAAAAGCTATTAATGTTTTGTTTCTGGATATTTTAATAATTTTCTACTCTGTACAACTTAAAAAAAATACATGAATTTTTCCTGAATTACAAAACTAGCTTATTATAAATAGAAAAGACACTAAAAAACACCAATCACCAAAGAATAAAGTGCTTCTTCTACATCTGGCCTTCTGTGAATAGCAGTATCTCATCAGCTTCCCACTGCAGTGGCCCTGAATATAATCCAAGAATGAGTATACAGGCATTCCTTGCAGACGCAGATAAAATACTCCTCAAGACCAAAACCACATTAATTCTCTCAGTCAGAGGTGAAGGTCCCCAAGTCAATCACTGCCTCGGTACCAAGAAAATAGGCCTCTAGATCTCCAGCCTCATTCTAAGTCCATGTGAATACACGAGTTACTTTTTAAGTACTGTACACAAATACTGTTTCCTATCTTTAACAAAGTCATACTTTTTATAATAATCACAATTGTTATTAGTATTAATCTACGTAGGACCCTAATTTTTCAAGTATGCTGATCAACATCTCATTTCCCTTTCAGTTTCTTCTTTAAAATTACCTATAATCCTACCATTCAAAGGACCACTGAAACATTCTGGTATTTCATCTCAATCTCTCTTCCATACATACACATGTTAAACACATGAAATAAACAAAACTGAGATAAAAAATGTTACAATGCCTCTCCCCTGTTCCCTGAACCTTATTCTCCCAGGCTTAAATCCAAAGCACTACCCAGTCATTAAGAATTCTCTGAAAAACACATCAACTATGAAACTCATTATGATCAAAAGCTTGAGATTTTAATTCTAATGTGCACCTACTGTAAAGGCTCAGGCTACAACAGGAAATTCACTGGAAGGGATAAATTAATCCTCATTAATATCATTAATTAGCACCCCCCACCAGAAATACACTTCCTAGTATCTTCCTTCATTACATTTACTTAAAAAGCAAATCAGATTTCAGAGATAAGAACATACCTCCATCACTAGCTGGTGAGCTCTGGATACCAATGTGAGGCCATTGGCATGATTAAATGTTTCAGAAATGTCTTGCCCAAAGGTGTAACCAGCTCCTCGAGGAGATATACCCCAACCACCACGATCATCTGGATCTGACCACAGCAAGTCACACATTGGACCCTAAAAAGCAAGTTAAGTTTTAAAGTGCCTCTTACAAAAATGATTTGAGTATTTCATCAGAGGGAGCACCCTATGAAGTCACACTTTGAATGGTATTTGCTAAACAAAGTTTAAGGTTTGCTTTAAAGTCAAGTATCTCGTCAAATAAATAAACTATTTCCAAATGTTTTTAAAGGCATATCGGGGCGCCTGGGTGGCTCAGTCAGTTGAGTGGCTGACTTTGGCTCAAGTCATGATCCTGGGATCCTGGGATCAAGCCCCATGTCGGGCTCCCAACTCAGCGGGAAGTCTATCTCTTCCTCTGCCCCTCACTCTGCTCCTGCTCTCCCTCTCTGTAAAATAAATAAAATCTTAAAAAAAAAAAAAAAAAAAAAAGAAGATATATCCTAGATCAATTAGCCCCAAGAGCAGTAAGTCCTATAGTATGCAAAATTCATTGTCAGACAATACAGACAAGTACTTAAGGCAGAGGCTCTGAAGACAACAACAGAGATTCTAGGCCCAGTCCCAAAGGTGTTATGATCTTGACAAGTTTCTTAATACCAGCTTCTAAAGAAAGAGGTTGTTGATAAGAGTGTTCATACCACATGGGGTCATTTTTGAGCATTAAAGGAGAGAACACATATAAGAAAGTAAGTTATGGGGGCGCCTGGGTGGCTCAGTGGGTTGAAGACTTTGCTTTCAGCTCAGGTCATGATCCCAGGGTCCTGGGATTGAGCCCCGCATTGGGCTCTCTGCTCAGTGGGGAGCCTGCTTCCCCCCACCCCCTGCCTGCCTCTCTGTCTACTTGTGATCTCTGTCAAGTGAATAAATAAATCTTTAAAAAAAAAAAAAAGTTACAATAAAATTTTTTCCTCTAAAAGGTTTTCTGAAAAGATTTCATTACCAAATAAAAGACAATACCTCATTAAAAAAAAAAAAAAGTCAATACCTCATGAGGAACTTCTTGTAGGCGATCAAGTGCTCTGATGTGATCCAGTGTATCTATGGATGGTGAGAGGCCACCATGTAGACAGAATATCTGGAAAGAGTGGTTTATTATAATGTTAACCTCACATAGAAGAAACTTTAAACATTCTGGACTGAGCTGCAAGCAGCAGCCCACATCACTTGGTGTGACTTGTGTTTCTGTATTCTACCAGAACCAGGCTTGTCTCGGCAGGGGCTGTCTTTCTTCCAACCAACTCTAACCTAGTGAATACACTCCCTTTCTCCCAGATGACATTTCTCTCATCTTAACCTCAGCATAAACTATCATCTTTCTCACAGAATTTTCTTGCCATGTCTTCTGTACACTCTTCTACGTGGACTAGTAAATAGCTAATTACATCTCTAAGACTCATCCAGAAACAACCTGAGAGGATGGATGGGCTACATCTTCCATCCCTGTTGTCCCGACATACAGTTCAGTGCTTAATACAAAGGCGGCACTTTAGAAGTCTAGAAGAGAAGTGTGGGTGGAAAAATGAGTGGCACCTAAACATTAGGAGAGCAGATTCATGAAAATAACCAGCAATATAAGTTTTAGGAAGGCCTACATACCTGCCCATCCACCAAGGCAGTGAGAGGAAGATAGTCAAAAAGATCTGTAAAATATTTCCAAACATTTGCATTTCCGTATTTCCTTAAACACTCATCATAGAAACCATATACTTGTGTGATCTGTCTGCTCTCATGATTTCCTCGAAGAATGGTGATGCGCTCACGGTAACGAACCTGAAACAACAAAATAGAAAACAATATGAATACGTGGCTCCTTCAAAGACTAAATGACAATTCAGCAAACTTCCTACAGGAAAAGCCAGAGTTCCAATTTTGGTGGTGGTGGGGGAAATCCCATGCCCCCAAACACTGACATGAAACCCCACATCTACAGACATCTGTCCATGGAGAACTGGCAAACCCCATCTCAACTACAATCAAACTCCTGCTACTACCAACTTTACACTAAGCATAATCATCAGCCACAGAACTCCATGAAATTTTTTCTACAGTTAGATGACTTTGAGTAAATGTCTAGGTATGCAATAACCATCATAATTACTTTAGAACCTTTCCATCAGCCCAAAACTATCCCCTGTGGGGGCTGTCCCAACTCCTATTCCCAGCAACCATTTATTTGTCTTTTCCATATTTCCTTAAACACTCATCATAGAAACTCTATATTTGTGTGATGCGTGCCTCGTGATTTCCTCTTTTGAGATCTTTTTGTAAAATTTCATATAAATGGATTAGCACAAGATACAGTTTTTCGTGTGTCTGGCTTTATTCACTTAGCAGAATATTTCTGGGGCTCATCTGAATATGTATCAGTGGATCCTTGCTATTGTTCCTTTTTATTGCTGCACAGTATCCTGTTGAATGGCTATACCACATTTTTTTTCTTTATTCACCAGCAGGACGAACATTTGAATGGCTTACAGGTTTTGAGTATTATGAATATTTTGCTATGGTCATCTTGCCTATAAGTTTCTGTACATACAAACAATACACTTTCACTTCCCTTGGGTATATTCCTAGTCCAATAACTGCGGGGTATAAATATGGGTATAATGTTTTAATCTCTCCACAAACTAACACTTGGTATTATCAGCCTTACTAATGATAGTCTTTCTAATGGGTGACTTTAATTTTCATTTCCATGATAATTAATGATTTTGACCATCTTTTCATGTGCTTATTGACTATTCATGTATCTTCTTGGATGAAATACCTCTTCAAGTATTTTGTCCATTTTTAATGTCTTCTTACTGAGTTATAAATAGGTTTTTATTATATGAACACAAGTACTTTTTTCTTAGTGATATACTTTGAGAAACAAAAAGTCTTAATTTTGATGAAGTCCAATATAACAATCTCCTTAATGGATTGTGCTTTTCATATCATATCTTAGAAATCACTGCCTAACCCAGAGTTACAAATATTTTCTCCTATGCTTTATTCTGTAAGTTTCATAGCTTTAGCTTTTACATTTAGGCCTCTGATTTTGATCCATTTGTATGGTATGAGGTATCTAAGTCCATTTTTTTGTATACAGATATCCAACCGTCCTAGCACTACTTACTGAAGTTTCCTTCCCCCAACTCCCCCCTATTAGTGTGTAAGGGCTGCCGCAGATAAAGTAGAACAAATGGGCAGTTCAAACAACAAAAATTAATTTCCTCACAGTTCTTGAGCCTGGAAGTCCAGATCAAAGTGTGAGCAGGGTTAGTTTCTTCTGAAGGCTTGTCTCCTTGGCTAACAGGTCATCTTCTCCATGTTTCTTATCATCTTCCCTCTGTACCTGCGTCCTAATGTCTTCTTATAGGGACACCAGTCATATGGAATTAGGGCTCACCCGTATTACTTCATTTTACCTCAATTACCTGTTAAAGGTCCTATCACCAAATACAGCCACATTCTAGAGGTACTGTGGGTTAAGACTTCAACATATGAATACGGGGAGGTATATGCAGCTCAATTCAGCCCCGTAACTTTTAAATATAAATTCTTAAAGCAGCATATTCATTCTTCTGCTAATCATTGGGATTCATCCTGGACTTTAAGTACAAATTAGCTTGCAAGGTTGTTTTCATAATATCTAGAGAAACTTTCCATCATTTAATCCAACTGCTTCGTTTGCAGATGCAGAACTTAGAACTGCCTCCAAAAATGTTTTGTAGCATGTTACACGATTCAGATTAGTAGCTTCATGAACATATACATTACATATTACCTAAAATTCAGCTCTTGCCAAAACCACATCTTACCACTTCTGCAGTATTAGAGGTTTCTGGCAGCCCATTTATCATTGTGAACATTCTTTAATAAAATCTCCCCCAAAGGTAAAATCACTTTCTTTCCAAGGAAACGCAGAAGCCTGCCATTCTAAAAACTAGTGAGCACTACTGTGTCTCATTTTCAGATCTTCGTACAATCCCTACAGCTATGATTGGTATAAAGCAACTTGCTTTAATTATCATTCCTATTGTTCTAGGCTGTCAAGTTTTAATGGCTACCAACTATTCCAGAAAGAAATCATAATTTAGATATTCACTTTTGTTGGATATTTAGATCAATTCTTTTTCTAGTATTAAACATAATGCTGAAATTAATATTTTCACACAAATAAAGCTCTTTTCTTCTTTCTTCTTGAATTTCTTCTTCAGTAAAAATCTAATTATAGGATTACTGTGACCTAAGATGTAA
The DNA here is from genome assembly GCF_002288905.1 of Enhydra lutris kenyoni. Taxonomy (NCBI): domain Eukaryota; kingdom Metazoa; phylum Chordata; class Mammalia; order Carnivora; family Mustelidae; genus Enhydra; species Enhydra lutris. The sequence continues at coordinate 6,126,719 of NW_019154089.1, read as the reverse complement.
ACATCCTGACATTTAGTATCTTTTATTTCAAAAGCACCTAGAAAGGTAATTATACAACCTCCCCATCCCCTGATTAAATGAAGAAACATTTTTATTGGACCAGCCTTCTAACATTTCTCAAGTAACTTGAATAAGAATAACCTTTTAACTTTCATTCAGAATGAAGACAGGCGTATGATTTTTAAGTCCCAAACCTGAATACTGCATTCCTAAATATGGAATTTTATTCTAAAACGTAACATTCAGAGAAAAATCACAAATAACCCGGGGGGGCGGGGGGGGAGGGACATCAAAACTGGGAGGGGGGAAAAAAAAAAAAAAAGAAAACCCAGTACAAAATGACCCCAAACAAAATTGAAATTACCTTAAGAGCTACAAGCAGAGTAACTGTTTCAACTGAATAATATCCTCTGTCAACATAATCTCCCATAAACAAGTAGTTTGTATCTGGTGATTTGCCACCAATTCTAAACAGTTCCATGAGATCATGAAATTGCCCATGTACATCTCCACAGACGGTGACTGGACATCGAACCTCCTGCACATTGGATTCTTTTGTCAGGATTTCTTTAGCCTACAGATGGAGATAAAATAAACCAATACATTTGGCATTAAGCAACATTAAAAAAGATGTTTACTTAAACATAACATAGATTGAAGAGCAGACTTAGTGTAAGATGAAATTGTAGGCATCGATAGTTCCATTAAAGAGAGCAAGATATGGGCAGATTCCATCTACTGGTTATATCACTCTTGATACTTAGAAAAAACATGTGTCAAGATGTATAGTTCCATTCCTCTAATCACTATCAGTTTTTAGGCCTATCAGTTACCATCTAACTAAATGCTAAATAGTTCATTATGAGCAGCCATATAAGAATAATGAAAATGGTACAAGACATTCAGATACCTAGTTCCTTAGCTTTAAACCTCTACTTATAATATGCCGGCACTCCAGTATTCCAAGATACGAAGAAAGGTTTCTAATTTCTGCTTAACTGTTTTTTTTGCGGGGGCGGGGGGAGAGGGGTAGGGGAGAACAACACATAAAAATTTCACCTGTATTTTTATACTTTTAATGCTAAAAATACAAACTTTTTGTTTCACAACTGTAACTACTCGATATACATGGTTTTTATAAAGTTGTTTGGTAGCATATGCATTCCCTCATATAATCACAAATTCAAACATTACTTTTTAAGGGCAGCATAACATTTCACTCAATCAAAAGCCTATCAGTCATTCAGCATGCATTTACTGATCATTTACCTTACCCCCAAAACCAAAGTACACTGGAGAACACCTTTCACTTGCTCATCATCTGAGGGATAACAATGTTCCAGGCCTTGTGCTAGCCACTGGGGGACCAGAGCATACAAGATGGGTCACTGGGGACAGGGGACCACAAACAAGAAACCAAGCAACAAAGTACAGGCTACGTTAAGTGATAAAAGGAACTAAGTAAGTGGTGGAAACCCATTTAAATAAGATATCACAACGAACAAGACAGCCCATAAAAGCACAGTGCAGCACCAGCAGCAGACAATAAAATGATCAGGTCAAGTGCTAAGACATGCTAGAGTAAGCAGAGTGTTCCAGGATCACAAACTGGGACAGCTAGGAAAACTGCCTCAGGTCAAAGAATGGGTGGGAGTCGATTACAGGAAGGGAATGCCAGTAGGAAATGGGAGGAGGTGCAACATAGGCAAAGTGTGATCATGTGTATAAATTCTCAGGAAGAAGAAAAGGTCTACATGGCTGAAGCATACCACGTAAGAGTAGAGAAAAGGGTCTACTGGGGTAGGTTCAGGGTGAACCAGCTCTCCTGGTTTTAGTGCTCAAAGTCTGGCATCCTAAGAAATATCTCAGTTGCGCTCAAATAAACCAATGATAGCTGGTCACCCCAGGGAGGAAATGAGGAGGAGAACAGGGCATGGACACGGACTGAAGAACAAGTCTAATCAAAGCACTATTAGAAGAAAGATCCCCTAATGGAAAACTTGATGAGTGAATTTAAGATTTCAGAGGTAGGGCTATACATGTGGATATTTGAGACAGAGTAGAGCTTAAAGGCCACTAGTATTCAGTGACCAATCCACCAACAAATCTTGCCTAGTCTCCCTCCAAAACATATCTCAAATCATTCTGTTTTTATCTTTTTTGCTACTACCCTGGTCCAAGCCACCACTACCTCACCTGTATTACTATGCCAGTCTCCATACTGAACTCCCTGCTTCCATTCTTCCTGTCTCCTATTTTCCACCTAAATGTCCAAGTTAAGAGCTAAAAAACTGTTCACCAGGTTCCTTTAATTCACCACCGCATACACAACACCTCAGTAGGGCAATGTGTTAGATATAAAAGGCGTTTAATATCTGTTTGCTGAATGAATCTAGAACTTATTTATATGATGGTATTGGTTAAATCATCTTCAGGGAAAGCCATGGATGTCTCTCAGGACAACATCAAAGTATAGGCCTGGAATCTGGTACCAAGTTCTCTGGAGAATGAAGAAGTAACAGGTAACAGTAATAAGGAAAGGTGCCTGGATATCTAGGTAGATAAAAGAAGCCCAAAAAACAGGGAATTTTATCCTAGAGGAAGGCAGCGTCCATCTACCTAGGAGGGCTATTAGAGAAAGTATAGGACTTCCTCAGGAAGAGTCAAGATTTCAGATAAGCCAACAAGGTGAAAGAAATTTGTTCTGAAAATTACTTAAAAGTATTTACTTCATACACTCTACATTTATCGAGCATTTTCTTCTACGTGCAGCTAGCATTATGAAATGGTGTTCTAGAATGTACAGTGAGAGACTGCATCAGGGGAAGGAAACACACTAGAACATGAAGGTGAAACTGCTACAGCAAATTGTTGCTAATGAGCCACGCTCACTAGATTTTAGGCCACAACCAAAGGTAACAAGGACTGTTTTTTTTTTAAAGACTTTATTTATTTGATAGAGAGAGAGATCACAAGCAGGCAGAGCAGCAGGCAGAGAGAAGGGGAAGCAGGCTCCCCGCTGAGCAGAGAGCCTGATGCAGACTGGATCCCGGGACCCTGAGATCATGACCTGAGCTGAAAGCAGAGGCTTAACCTACTGAGCCACCCAGGCGCCCCATAAGGACTGGTTTTAAGGCAGTGGTATGCAACCTTAGCCATATATTAAAAATCATCTGTGAAGCTCTTAAAAAAATATAGATATAGACATATATATAGATATAGATATAGATATAGATATATAAATATAGATGCTAAGGCTACTCCTCTCTCAAGCCAGAATCTTTGGTAGTGGAATCCAAGCATCAATAATGTTTTTTAGTCTTCCCTCCTTATTCCACACCAGTGCTTTCTTAGGTGCAGTGAAGTTTAACAACTATGTGTGTGTGTGTGTGTGTGTGTGTTAAGATTTTACTTATCTTAGAGAGCACAAGTAAGCACGACTGGGGGCGGGAGGGTTTGCAGAGGGTAAGGGAGAAGACTCCCTGCTAAGCAGGGAGCCCACTATGGGCTCCATCCCAAAACCCCAAGACCACCACCTAAGCTGAAGGCAGACGCCCAAATGACTGAGCCACCCAGGTCCCTCTAACAACCATTATTTTCAAGTCTCAGAAATATTTAGGGAGCCTATTTCAAGACCCTGACCAATCACTGACATCCAAAAATTAGTCATTATTTTGTTCTAAGTTTAGAAAAAATTTCTGCTATGCCTCAAAAGTGATTTATCTTAAGAAATATATATAATCCATCTTGCTAGTGTAATTCCTATTTCCCATGATTTATTATTACTAAAAAAGCAGAATTTCTCTAGGCATATTCCATAAGACTGTTTGGCATTAATACCATGTCCAGTGTTTTTAGCACCTGGCACACAGTAATGAAAATAGCCATGAATACCATGATAGGTCCCACTTTAAAGAAATTTGTATGTTATTCAGAAGTTTTAAAAGAGCAATGACATAAGAAAACAGATGGTCACAACCACATAAATCTTGCAATTCTATGAGAAGTTAAATTCTAAAATACATCTCTTGACACCTGCTTACCTGCAAGACTATTCTCTATATAAATGATAAAAAGTTGCCATTCACAACTGCCCAAAGTTTCTTATTACTATCTACTCAAAATATCTATTCAAATCATAAAAGGACAATTAAACCTAAATGCTAGTTGTTCCTTCTATTTCAATTTCGACATATCCTAATGACAAACACTGTACCTTTACTTCTATTCTATTCTATTTCTTAAGTAGGCTCCACTCCCAGTGTGGAGCCCAACACGGGGCTTGTACGTACAATCCTGAGATCAAGACTTGAGCTGAGATTAAAAATCAGATGCTCCACTGACCGAGCTAGCTAGGCACTCTGATCTTTAATTTTACTTTTAAAACTGTGCAAGTTATAGTGACACATCCTTTGGAAAAAAAAAAAAATTAGCAGCAGATAAAACCAAATGTCCCTTTTGACCATTCTCCACAATCCCATTCCTCTTGGGCAAAGTAACCACCAAGACTATTCTGATGTACATCCTTTTGAAACCCTGTTTACTACAAGTTTTACATATGTATTATATGCCTACAAGAACATAATTGTTTTCTTTTGCACTTTTAAACTAGGAACTGTATTATTCAGCAGCCTGTTTCTCTCCAACAGTCCATACTGGAGATCATAATGCACACATATAGACCTGATTAATTTCTTGTGCTGGAGGTAGCGTAGTCCTTGAGATTATAATAAGGGGAGGGGAAGGATGAAAAGGTAAAAATGCTGCAATGTATATCCTAGTATTTGCTCCCTGGTATACAGACATTTCCTGAAAGAAGATACCATGAAGAGGACCCATTAGCAGATCTAACAGTTAGCTTCTTTTTATGTTGACATTACAAAATTGTCCTCCAAAAAGGAAGACACTGTATTTATAAACTAAAATAACTTCTGTGTCTGGGAAAGCCCAAACTCTTTCTTCTCTTCCTACCAAATTTCAGACCAGAACAATTATAATATTCTAGAGAAAACAGTATTATGCATCAAATGCCATCAAGTCAATTACTAAGTATATTTTAACAACAAAAGCTCGTTTACATAGAATTTAAGTATACTATTTTTTTTGTCTCAACTCAGCTTTCAGAGGATTACTACACCAAAATACACTATTCCAGAACAATAATGGTTGCAGATGTCCTCAATGAAGATTATTTCACAGGGGCGCCTGGGTGGCTCAGTGAGTTAAGCCTCTGCCTTTGGCTCAGGTCATGACCTCAGGGTCCTGGGATCGAGTCCCATACCAGACTCTCTGCTTGGCGGGGAGCCTGCTTCCCCCCGCTCTTTCTGCCTGCCTCTCTGCCTACTTGTGATCTCTCTCGGTCAAATAAATAAATAAAATCTTTAAAAAAATTATTTTACAGTCAAGAAAAATTACAGAAAAAGAAATGTCTGAGAAGCTGTGCTATCACAGGAGTCAGGCCCCTTTCAAGTCTCAGAAGCACCTAACGAAACCCCCCTAGGGTCACCTAATGGGACCTCTAATGAGTCATCTTTACGTTTACCTTAGCCAAAAGGGCAAGAATCCATCTAATGAGTGACCTTTAGAACCTGCAGGCCTTCGCCAACTATCAGTTTCTAAGGTAGATATACAACTTCAACTATCCAGCTTAATATTCAAGGTAAATGGCAGAATGAGATTTTCACCAAAGCAACTTAATTAACCTTAGAGAGGTTCATACTTTTAATAACTACCTTTTCACTTTCCGGTATTCTGACTCCTCCAATTTAAAGCTTCGTGTCACCTGAATTATGCAAAGAAGCAAAAGCAAAAGATACACATCCGAAACTTTTGCTTCCCCTAAAACATTTTTTGAGAGTTTCAAAAAGTCTCCGCTAATGAACATTTGGGAAAAAAAATAATTAAAAACAGTGTGATCAGCACCATAATTGATTTTTTTCTTTCTTCATTGATTCTTCAGTAGGAACCCTACTGAAATTCAAATGGCATGAACTGAAATCAGTGAATTCAAGGAAAAAAGATCTAATAGATGTAATATAAAACTTCACAGAACAAGGTTGAAACTGGAATAAGCTAGTCCAATAATAAGAGTTTAACTAAAAGTTATTTTTCTACAGTCCTAAAATTCAAACAATTTGGAGATTCACTTGAAGAAAAGAAACCTTTAGAATTTATTATTAATGTCCTGCCTTCTGAGTTCAGATTCAGAAATCCTAAAATTTTCAACTTACCATCAGGTTTCCTGGGTATGGGCAATTCCTAACCACCATAATAAAATGAAATTTCAAAAAAGCAAATTTAAGTTAGATTCCTAAAATCATCCAAGTCAAGATGTTTCAAGGAAGACAAGTAGAAGAGGAAAAGTGAGGAACCTACAACAGATTCACAAACCATTTATATATTAACTTCCTAAGGGCACACGATAGCAATATAATTTCTCCTTACGTGTACCGTAGAAAAAGATATTTATGCATTTTTATATTGAAGTCATACAATATCTTCATGCATTTTTATTACTAAACCAAGCATTTTAAAATGCAAAATGATTACAATTATGTACAAGTTCTTTGTATGAAAACAATGGAGAACATTAAAATGTTGATAGATTTTTTTTTTTTAAGATCTTATTTATTTGACAGAGAGTGAGCACAAGTAGGTAGAGCAGCAGGCAGAGGGAGAGAGAAAAGCAGGTTCTCTGCCTAGAAGGGAGCCCAATGTGGGACTAGATCCCACACTGGGATCATGACCTGGGCCAAAGGCAGCCGCTTAATCGACTGAGCCACCCAGGTACCCAAAATGTTGGTAGATTATGGCTGTCTTTTTTAAAAAAGATTTTTATTTATTTATTTGACAGACAGAGATCACAAGTAGGCAGAGAAGCAGAGAGGAGGAAGCAGGGAACCTGCTTCCAAGCAGAGAGCCCCATGCAGGGCTCGATCCCAGGACCCTGAGATCATGACCCGAGCTGAAGGCAGAGGCTTTAACCCACTGAGCCACCCAGCTGCTCCAGATTATGGCTGTCTTAAATCTACCACCACAACAAAAACTACTCTCATTTCTTTGTATTCCCTTCCAGCTTTTACCCACATACAGACCTCTTGCTTAAAATTGGTAAATATCTCAATTTCTGTCCTAAAGTTTATACTCATGGGGACGCCTAGGTGGCACAATAGATTAAGTGCCTGCTTTGGGCTCAAACTGGGATCAAGTTGGGCTCTCTGCTCTGAGGGGAGTCTGTTTCTGCTGCTTCCTCTAACACTGCCCCTCCCCCCCACTCATTTACTGCATGCTTTCTCTCTCAAATAAGTAAAATCTTTAAAGTTCATATACATGAAGCCAATGTCCTATAGCATTATAGCGATCATTTTAAAATGCCGCATAATATCCTCCAAGATTAATATATGTACTGTTTATTTAACTTCCTTTCAGATTTTCAACTGTGGGAATAAAGAGCAAAATAACGCTAACGTTTTTTGATTACATAGTCCATAAAGTTCAATTATTCCCAACGTACATACGCAATAATAAATGTTAGAATGCACTCATTCACATCTATTTCAAATATAAAATGTTGCCCTCTGATTTAACTGGTACTTTTTATTTTGGAGTTCAAATTTTCTATTCTGTTTATTTACTATCAGTTATTCTTCCTCCTACACAGATTGTCCACACAAATTCTTTGAGTATCTATCAACAGAGAGCTAACTGATGCTCTTTTATATATTTTTCTATTAAAAATCTGATTATTAATTCAAATGTTCACTGGAACTCTATTTTACTAAATTAAACATTTCACACTTTTTTAAAAGTTTTTTTTTTTTTTTTAAGATTTTATTTATTTATTTGACAGACAGAGATCACAAGTAGGCAGAGAGGCAGGCAGAGAGAGAGGAGGAAGCAGGCTCCCTGCCAAGCAGAGAGCCCGATTCGGGGCTCGATGCGGGGCTCCATCCCAAGACCCTGGGACCATGACCTGAGTGGAAGGCAGAGGCTTTAACCCACTGAGCCACTCAGGCGCCCCTAAACATTTCACACTTTAATCACAGTTGAGCATATCTTCTGCCAATATAGCCATAAAGATGTAAGGGAAGCAAACCTTAAAAAATATAATGATTAATTATTGAATTTTATTTTTTAGTTTCACAATTACAAACATTTGGAAACTATTTATTTATTTTTTAATTTTTGTTTATTTATTTGACAAACAGAGGTCACAAGTAGGCAGAGAGGCAGGGAGGAGGAAGCAGGCTCCCTCCCAAGCAGAGAGCCCGATGTGGGGCTTGATCCCAGGACTCTGGGATCATGACCTGAGCCGAAGGCAGAGGCTTTAACCCACTGAGCCACCCAGGCGCCCTGGAAACTATTTTAAAAAGCAAATTCATGGGGTCCCTGGGTGGCTCACTCATTTAAGTATCCACTCTTGCTTTTGGCTCAGGTCATGATCTCAAGTGTGGTGGGATCTGGCCCAGCATCAGGCTCAGCAGGGAGTCTACTTGAGATTTTCTTCTCGAGCTCTCTCTCTCTCTCTGAAGTAAATAAATAAAAAATTTTAAAACGGCAAATTTGCAAGCAATAATAAATTTTTTCAATACCATAAGAGAATTTGCTTCATAATGCTTTTATGAAAAATAACAGGTAGGTTTTCTTGATTTTCATTAATTCTGCAAATAAATTAAGGTTCATGACAAACTAGTGTATACAGCTAGATTTTTACTTTGGTGTGATACATAATATAGACATACTACTAGCCCTGGAAGCAAATAAATCTCGAGTTAATCATCTTCAACTATCAAACCTTTCTTCATATTAGGTGTTTTTTATTAATTACACCAAACAGATGCCTCTAACGTTTTATGAAATATTTTGGTCTTCCGTATGATTACACTGTATGTATATTATCTGTGTGATTATACTATAAAAGTACTATAATCCTCCATATAATGTTATACCAACTAGTAGTTACTAATTGGTTTTAAGGTTAGGATCAAACCAAAAGAAAAAGGTCAGGGATGTGGATAATTCTAAAATTGTATTAAAGGAAAATACTTAAGAGATAAGTGGGTGGCTCATTCAGTTAAACATCTGCCTTTGGCTCAGGTCATGATCCCAGGGTCCTGGGATGGAGTCCCACATCAGGCTCCCTGCTCAGTGGGGAGCATTCTTCTCCCTCTCCTTGCTGGTCCCCCTGCTTTTGTGCGCTCACACGCTCTCTCTGACAAATAAACAAAAACTTAAAAAAAATTAAAATATTTAAGTTCATATTCTTCCACTTACACATGCGTCAAATGCACATGTGTAGGAATTAAAAATTCCCATTCCTGCATAGAGGAAAAAATTTATATATAACAGAGAAATGTTGGTATATATGTAGTTTAAAAATTCTCACCACAACAATCCATCATGAATGATATTTGACCACTCTGGATGTTTCAGTTTCCTCCCTCATCTATACCAAGTGACTTGGCCTATGGTCTTTAAGGTTCCTTTCATCACTGAAATTTTACTAAAGCCTTTTCACTAAATCATATATACCCAACAGAAAAAGGTAGTGGGCACTACTGCCAGTTTACAAACAATGGGTGGCAGACTAATGACATGCACTTGATCACCATTAGCACAAATATTTTAAAACCTTTCCCCTCTAAAGAGTTACTTCAAGTTTAACTCGACTAATGAATGTGAAACCCTATTATTAGTGCAACAAATTAACAAATCCCTAAAATAATGCTATTTAGACAAAACTAACAGTGAAAATGAGTAATTCACATAATAGCTTAATAAATTTTGACTGAATAAATTCCAGAACTAAATATACACTGTCACATAGTTAATAGCACCACTGACACTCCATAGTCTTTGTGAACTACACTTTGTATATAATTCTAGCTAGGTAAATGAACTCTGTCTCCCAGGAGCAGTATGGAAAAAGGTTTACAATCTTCTTGCAGCCCCCTCAACATCCATACTCCTATCTGTAGTAGTAACTAAATGACTGAAGCAGAGGTGAGGGCATGGAGTACCACAGTAACTGGCCAACTGGTCACATACAGTTTATAAAATACACAGATTCAGATATACACAACTCTGGTCACTGCCTTGTTCATCCATCCCAAACCACACTACCGATATTTAAGTAAGTAACAGTAACTCTGTACTGTTAAGAAATTAAGCAGTTAATCCCAGATTGCGCTTTACAATTTTTTCAGAATCCATCCCCAGCCATTTACTGGCAGCCAGACCCCTATTTCAGCTGCTTCTACCACTTCTGCAGAAGCTGAAAGAAACGCTATTTAAAAAAGCAAAAAAAACAAAATCTTTTCCCTTCATAGTTCTAGTCCAATTCCTATCTCACTTGTGTGGGAAAATACAGCTTGAAGGTTTTTTCAGACAAGGAAGGTAATGAGAAAAAAAAGGGAAATGAGAGAGGGGTCAAAAAAGTAAAAAAAAAAAAAAAGGGGGGGGGTTCTCTGCCATACCAAACTTTCCCTCTCTTCCGAGCACCTTCAAAAAAGACCCTCCCTCTGTGAAATGTGTAAGCCTGATGATTCATAGACCCGTACCCCTGGGGCAAATAATGTATTATATATTAATAAAAATAATTAAAAAAAAAAAAGACCCTCCCTACCCTTACCTCAACATAAACCTAGTATCTCCAGGTTTTCCTAGCTCAACCTCCTCCAACCTAAACAAAGAATACTTCACAGGTAACTGACAAATAACTTTTATAATACCAGCAATATCGTCGGCCATTAAAGAGGGGTGGGGCAGAGACACCTGACAGGTGATACAAATGTTACCCACAAACTCCACCAGTGCCTCTCATGCTTTCTGTAGCATGAGTTTCACCTGCCAGTATTTGTAGGCAGAACTCCTGACTTTGACAGAGAAAAGAAAAGGAGAGTCGGGGGACCTGTGTTTCCAAATAGTAGGGCTGTTCACCCTTTCGATGCTTCCTCATTAAGTCAACCCAAAACCAAGTGCATTACTGCTTCATGACCAGGAGATCATGAAACACACACAGACACATACAGGTAGGTCTGACTGTGGAAGCCATGATAAAAAGGCATTTTACAAACTGTACTGAACAATATTAATGTTAGATTTGCTTTCCAGGTATAAAGTTCTGTTTCTAGACCATGATTTACACTAAGGATACACACAAAATGAACTGGCATTTTCTTCTCACTAATGTTATTTGAGGGGCAAATGCAGCCAGCCACATTCAAAATTGAAAAATTAACTGTTTCCTCCTCCAAGACAAAGTGAGACAACACAGTGTGACATAAAGAGGAAGCTTTCAAGCAATGAACAAAATGCTTTATTTTACAGAGCTGTTGATTCCACAATTCAGTTTGACTCCAATTCACCTCCATTTTTCATTAACACCACCTAAGAAAAGAGGGGAGCTGTGGAGCAACATTAGAACACTGGGTGGAGAATCTGTAAGCCTGCACATCTCACTTTAGCCCCTGAAGTCAAGTCACTTTACCTTTTTTTTTTTTTTTTAAAGATTTTATTTATTTGACAGAGAGATCACAAGCAGGCAGAGAGACAGGCAGAGGGGGGAGGAGGAAGCAGGCTCCCCATTGAGCAGAGAGTCTGGAGCTCAATCCCAGGACCCTGAGATCATGACCTGAGCCGAAGGCAGAGGCTGAACCCACTGAGCCACCCAGGCACCCTCACTTTACCTTTCTGAGCCTCTGGTTTCGATCTATCACTGAGGACGATTACTGTCTCATAAACTTAAGAGAACTGTGTATGTGAAAATATGATACAAACATCGTTCTGCATCATGCTTTCCCTTTGTTCTCAATATTCAAATTACTTTTACTGAAATGAGCCAAACAACCTTTTAAATGTTTTTTTGTTTTTTAAGATTTATCTATCCATTCCAGAGGGAAAGAGACAGTGAGGGAGAAAGGGAGGGTGAGCAGGGGGATGGGGGAAGGGAGTGCTCCCTGCATGAGCAGGAGAGCCAGAGGGAGAAAGAATCTCAAGCAGACTCCAGGTTGAGCTCAACATGGGGCTCAATCTCACAACCCTGAGATCAAGACCTGAGCCAAAAACAAGAGTCCAAAGCTTAACCAACTACACCACCCAGGTGCCTCCAAACAATCGGTTAAATTAAACACACATATAGACTCACAAAAATTTATTAACCACTTAATACAAAAATTTAACCTTGGTCAAGCATTTTGTAGTTCATCCAGTGAGAAGGAGGGTTTGCTTTTTACCATACTCATGTAACAAATGTGAGGCCTTAGTGACTGCATTTTATTTATAGTGTTTGCAGAGCAATGGAAAAGAACATACCTAGGTAAAGAACTCCTTTGGGGAAAGGGGAAAAAAAAAAAAAAAAAAAAAACTGGCTATCAAACAACATTCTCCACAAGTTTGGAAAGACCTGAAAGGACAAAGCCAAAAATCTTACCTAAATTAAACCACTGATGAAGTCACGTAATAAAAGACCATTTACTGTAGTTGATACTATTTACTTCTTCCAATCTCTAAGTGGAAACATACCTTCCAATTATACAAATGTAGTAATCTTACTGACTATAGAACTGTACCTGAAACGAAACTGTATGCACTCACCACAAATTTTCAACAATGAACTAAAATTATGATCCTCAAAATGACAAAGTATACTCCACATACAATCATCTTGGCTTTGATATAAATCTTAATCACACTGTGAAGGGAAAAAATGCTTAACTAGTCAACTGCAAAAAAACCGTATTTACTTTTGTCTATAAACACAGACCTAGATTCTCTGCATTTTGAACACCTACCACTATTAACTACTAATGGGAGACCATAATAATGGTCTCTGAATTTTTTAGTCACCATGACCTCTCATGGTATACTTCTATCTTTACCATTTAAATATTTCATTCAGATCACCTACCACCTTCAGGTAGATAAAAGGAAGGCTTTTGTGTTACTTTTCCTTCTTAAAATTAAAGAAATGATCAACTACTACCAAGTACCTATCTCCAACAAGTATTTTTTCTTTAAAAGGATAATCTATTATATGAATGAAAAATAGTTCCCTCAAGATTTTCAAAATACATAGTTTTCACTAGATGTGCTATTGGCTGTTCAATTAAGAGTGAAAAGAGAATTTTTGCTGTAGTTTCCTAGTACAAAAAATCATTTCGAGTCATGCATCCTAACTCATTTCACATACCTAAAAAGCTGCCTTAAAACTTAGTTTGTGAAGTTAATATACTCCGCATTTCAAAAACTTACAAGTTAAAAAGAGTATGAAGACTACATAATATTTCCCCTCAAAGAACCCATTTCTTGGGAACCTAACTTCAAATATTATTTCCACCTTTTGGGCTCTAAGAACAGAAATCTGGACATAGTAGAAAGCAATGGAGATATAAGTATACATTGGTAAATCTCACTGTATCTTAGTTTTACAAAGATGGGGAAAGCAATCACATTTAGCACATGCATAAATCTTCACACACCCAAACTAAAGCACCCACTATTAACTCCTGCAGTTTCTAACACAAACCCTCTGCTTCTCTTGTTCATCTACTACTTACCTACTTCCAACCAGATTCAGGCTCCTTGAGACTGAATGTGATTATACTTCATTGCTTTTCATTTCTCTCATAAAAGTAAGCAATTGTGAATAGTAAGCAGGTGTTCAATATTTAAACACAACATACTAATTTACACTGGATTATATAATCTCAGATTAGAAGGGAGCCCGGAACATCTATTTTCACTCTTAGTTTCAGTAGCAAAATGTGGACTAGGTGATTGTCCCAAGGTCAGTCACAACTGTTCTGCAACAGAAAGAGGACTAGTGCCCAGGTTTAACTTGGAAGTCCAGTGGTTTTCCAATTACACCATTACCTCGCTTCCAATGTTTTCTACACAAATGACTAGTCACCTCACCAAACGCTGACTCAAAGTCTATATAGTACTGATCCTTAAAAGTCATAAAATCATCACTTACAGCACCTAGAAATTAAGACTTGACAGTATACGTTAAGTAAGTTTTAAAAGCCTCTTTCTAAACCCTTCATACGAACACCATCCTTATCTGATGAGGGTAAAGAAGGAACAGAAGACACTGCTAACATTAAAATTCAGCTCCAATAGGTAATTTGCACCTCATCAACTAGTAGGAGTTGTTCAGGCTAACGATAAATAAATCTGAATTTGACTCATTTAAATTGCAATTATTGGGACGCCTGGGTGGCTCAGTTGGTTGGACGACTGCCTTTGGCTCAGGTCATGATCCTGGAGTCCCGCATAGGGCTCCCGGCTCCGCGGGGAGTCTGCTTCTCTCTCTGACCTTCTCCTCGCTCATGCTCTCTCTCAAATAAATAAAAATAAAAATAAATAAATTGCAATTATTCACACCACAGTTTCTGAAAAAGCCTGCATTAGGAGTATATACATCAAACTCATGAACCTAATTCTCCCATCAAACCTCAAACGAGTCAGCATAATTGCTCTCTAATAACGCTCTTCACTGACACAAAATGCAAATATGGTATTCCGCAATTCTGCACTAAAATGAAATACTACCAAGTTATTTTTGACAAGAGAAGTTAAACTATCTGTAGTGGAGATAAGCATTTTCTATATATTAGAAAACTGAGTCATAAAACTTCAAAAATATAGCCAATAACTAAATAGGCTACCTGTTTCCCCAACCCCTAGGTAAAAACAAAACGTAATCAGGTAATTTAAAATGGACTTATTAAAAGCTCAATCAACAGCTATTATTACTATCCATACTTAACAGCCTCAAAAATACAAACAAGTAACTTTCCCACCAAAGAGCCAGTGTACAAAATCTGCTGCTCGCAGTTTACGTTGTTCCTTTTTAAAAATAGATGGCAAAATGCCAAGTACGCTCAGCTCACAGAAGGGTTTCACAGTACCCAGTTTGAGTCAGCATAGAATTCATAGATTAAACCAACACTTGATTTCCAATCCCAAAGCTCCTTATGTGGTATGACTCACCAAATTCTCCACTTCTTCCAACTCTGAAACCTAAGTTGTAACTCCTCCCTGCACCTACCACCATGACCTTCGTAGAAACTAGGTTAGAGAAGTATTTTTAAATTCTTTTAACACACATTTTTAAGTCAGTCTCTGGAAAGGACTGCTCAGTGAATTTAACAAAACCACCAGGGACAGCAGGACTAAAGGTCCTGGGATGCGTGTGTGGGACCTTTAGACAAGTCTTGGGGTCCGGCCTACGAGCTTGCCTTTGGGCAATCCTCTGGACAGCACTGGAACCAAGAATGAGGCCTGAGCACAAGTAAAAAGCCTCTTATCCGCCTCACAGTAGAGTCCTACACCCGCATCCCAGGCCGCAGAACCCACGTCCTCTTACCTGCACCTCAAAACCGACCCCGACCCGAACACACAGCGTCTCCGCGCCCCCAGCCACCTCGCCCCGCACCAAGGCGGAGAGGCTCGGAAGCCCCGGAGTAGGGTGAACGGCGCCATTTTAGGCGGCGGTGGCGGCGACAACCAATCCCTGCGCTGGAGGCAGGGGGCGCCGGGTCGCCCGGGAGCCGCCGCCGAGCCGCGCCGGGCGCCGGTCTGGGAAGGCCGGCGGGGGAGGGGGGGGGACCCGGGCCGGCTGCCTCCGCCATGTTGCACCCTCCCCACCGCCGCCTCCTTCCCGAGGGGCTCGGCCCGCGCCGCCTCCCGCAGCCGGAGAGAAACTCACCTTCTCGCAGAGGCTCTTGACCTGGGACTCGGACAGCTGCTTGCACTCGTTCAGCTGCTCGATCCACTGGTCTAGCTCCTTGGTGAACACCTTCTCGTCCATGATGCCACCCGCCCGAACCGGCTGCCGCTCCGCGCTCCTCCCGCGCTGCCGCCCGCACACGGGCCACACGCACACGCCGCCGCCGGCTCCCGGGGTACCTGTGTGGCTGCTGGCGGCTGCTCGGCGCTAGCGCAAACCCGCGGACTCTCCCTGCAGCACCCGGCCACCGGCCGCTGCCCTCCTCCGCTCGATCTAGCCCCGGAGCTCGGCTCTCTGTAATGGCGGCCGCCGGCGTGGTGACATCACGCCCGGCGTCAGGAGGCGGCGGGGTGGAAGAGCCGGGACTAGAGCTGCGCAACTGCAGAGCCAACCCCGGTCCGCCGCCAGAGCGGCTTGGTGGGGCGGGAACCAGGGGCCAAGGCGCAGGCGCGACGTAGACGGCTAGTAACTGAGGCACCTTCGCTGGTAGGGCGTGGTCGCCCAGAAGGGCGGGATCGAGAGAGAAAGGGAAGACCCAGGCAGGGCGAGCGCGGTTCTTACAGCGCAGAACCGGGGTAATTCCGGAGCATAGCGTACTGCGCGGCGCGGCCTTCGGCGTGGCGCAGACACCGCTCCGGGGTCGGAGGGTGTTGGGGGAGAACCTAGTTGCCGGAGACTTTTTCTGTAAGGTGAGCCGGCTCTGCGCTTCACCCCGCGTTTGCATCCAGGTCACAGAAACTAGAGTTGTGACCCCGTGGTGCGCTGGAGTTGCATGGGATACCCAAATCTTTGAGGGCAGGAACGGGCGCCTAGTGGTAGCCCGGCTGGGGTGGCCACCTCCGCCTCTGGGCGCGGCAGGCACCTTGTAATTAGGTCACTCGTGGGCGGAGGAGGGTGTGTCTGCTCTGGGAGTGCCGCGCGGTGCACCTGACTACCCCCCTCCCCCCGCACACACCTGTCCTCGGGCCTAAGGTGGACTGTGGGGCGCGATGCCTGCGGCCGAGGCTTGGGCTTTTCCCTGAGCCTCCGACCGCGCGCCTGGCTTCCACAAACCCCACGCAGCCTCGCCCGTTGTTGCCTCCCGACCCAGGTGTGCGCCTTCCTATCCCTCGGGCTTCTTGTGGGAATGAGGAGGAGACAACACCCTCCTCAACCCCTACCCTCTCTGGCCTACTTTATAGAGGGGCGGCGACCCGGCGGTGTTAGAAGCGGCTACAACACGCGCTTTAAAGAAAGCTCAGAGGGGTGCCTGGGTGGCTCAGTGGGTTAAAGCCTCTGCCTTCAGCTCAGGTCATGATCGCAGGATCCTGGGATCGAGCCCCACATCGGGCTCTCTGCTCGGCAGGAGCCTGCTTTCCTTCCTCTCTCTGCCTGCCTCTCTGCCTACTTGTGATCTCTGTCAAATAAATAAATAAATCTTAAAAAAAAAAAGAACTCATCCATGAGTTTCTTAAAAAAAAAAAAAAAAAGAAAGAAAGAAAGCTCAGATACCTTAGGATCGGATCTCGGTCTGGCTATGAATCTCTTTGGGGTTTCTGAAATGTTTTCACATCCCCATGTCCCTGCATTCACAGAAATGTTTGGCTCCGTAAAGCTCCAGTTATGTCCTGCATTCCCACGCTTGGGAGAGAGAAGGGTTATCCAGACAGATAAGAAGATATCCTGCGCTGGTGGAAGCTTGTATTCTCCCAATAGTCGAGGAACAGATAGAAAAGATGATGTCCACAGGACCTGGCAAATGTAACTTTCCAAAGGACATTTAACCTTAAAGCGCAAGGCAAGAGCTGACCCTGGTCACTGGTCTTCTAGACTTCCTACCCCCAATAGCAGTTGACTCTGCTGAACCCAACTGCTCACTCTACATCTCTGACGGCATCATCCCAACCAAAAGGCTGAAGAAAGCTCTGGAGGCCTGGATCAGCCGATGATGGGACTGAAAATTGTCCTTCATCCAAAACAACCTGCCTAGTGAGGCTGACGGGCTGGGCCTTCCCAGACTGAAAATGACAATTCTGCTTTCCTTTCTATCTCCTAGCAGCATGCCTAAAGGAAAGTGTCTCAGATCTACTCCCCCAAAGGCTTGTGACATAATTTACCGGACTTGGAAATAAAATTATTTTAGCCCAAATTCTGAGCATGTTTTGCAGTTATCATCCCCAAATAATAGAGGAGTAAGAGTTAAGCTCATGTAGAATGTGTGAGGAAAAAATCATCACTCAGTGCTCATGATTATAAAGCCATGCCCATTGTGCTGTTCACTGTTGCCCCGTACTGTGTGAGAACTGGTCCTGTCTCATAGGGCAAGAAGCAGACAAGCACTCAGAAAAGAGAAGGGACTTCCAAGGTAGTGATCAGGATTTGAAACTTTATACTCCCAAGTGCAGGGTCTCAGCCACACTCATACAACTGACCTCCAAGTACTGAAATATGGAACAGGGTCAATATGATTTCCCTTTGCCTGAGTTATCTTAACTAGTAAAGTAGGGGTGATATTAGTTTGGTTCATTAAAAAGTATTGAGCACCATAAGGGCTGCATTCATTCAGTGTTTCAGAAGTCCTTGAATGGGTGCAAATGTGTACTGAGGACATCAAAATTTTTAGCATCTACAGCAGCATTTTACAAAGTGCTTCCATGAACCATAGTTCCAATGAGAAACAAGTTCCTTTCAAAAGGAAATTTAGAAAATGCCATACTGTCCGAAGTTGTGTGGTTAAAAAAAAGCGAACAAAATAAAAACTTAATGGGTATTATCCACCCTAAAAAACAGTATTAAGCACCTACTATGTGTTAAGATTATAAATGAGTGGGTTTTTCCAAAGTAATGTGAGCTCCTGTTTGGTAGCCCTAATGTAGGTATTATTTTCTCTTGATGCAGATTACTTGGCTCACCACCACAAACTAGAGGGAAGATATAATTATATATACTTAAAACATCCTGCCAAATAATTAGATGCCATGACTTAACTTCTTAAGGAATGAATTCTAGGAAGCTCTTATTAGCATTCAAGCCATGAAGTAAAGCATATGTGATTACAAACAATACAGAACTAAATCAGAATGTCTTTTCCTTCAGAAAGATTCTAGAACATTTTCCTACTCTGTGGAACTCAAACTAGCTGTGGATCTAAAATGCCAGTTTGATTAATCTGGTCTTGACTAATTGGACCTGACTGTTTAAATTCTAGAGCTGAGAAATACTTGGAACAAAAAGTTAAAAACAAAACAAAACCAAAAAAGTCCTTCAATTTCTTGGCAAAAACCAGAGAATGAATAAAGCAAATATGCTTTGAGAAAGAATCTTTGCTCAGATGACAAACTCAGTATACAGCAAGTCTAAGTGTTGCCTATGATGTTTAAACATAGCTATAAATGAACATCATCTGATGATGGGGGCAGGGTAGAAGGAAGATGACCTTCAGCAAAGAACTTTATAATAAATACCTTAGCCAAAGTATAAAAATTGACATTAAACATAGAGAAGGAATGAGCTATATCTTTTTGTCAGCAATTCTCTTGGCCTTACCATTAGTTTTATTTTGTTGTTGTTCCTTCCAGTTCCCTGACTTTTAAGCTTTACTGAGACAGAAAACAGAGCCATGTAGGTAAGAAATGGCTCTAGAGTCAAATGGGCCTGGTTTGAATTCTGGTTCTGCCTGAAGTTTGGCAAGTTACCTAACTTCTCTGAGTTTCAGTTTTCTCATTAATAAAGTGGAGATAATCGTAATTGCCAAATAATAGGGTTCTTCTGAGAATTAAGTGAAATTATAAATGTAAAACACACCACAGCATATAATAAAAGTCCAGTATTAAAGTGTTAGATTTCCTTCCTCCTCCTCCTCCTCTTTTCCTCCTCCTCCTCCTTCTCATCCTTCTCCTTCCCCGCCTCCCCCTCCCCTTTCCCCCACCCCTTTCTCCCCTTCCTCCTCTTCCTCCCCCTTCTTCTTCTTCCTCTTCTTCTTTTTGTTAGAGGGAGGGAGGGGACAGGGAGCAGAGGGAGAGAAAGAATCCCAAGGAGACTGCACAGAGCCTGACTTGGAGCTCCACCTCCTGACCCGGCGATCATGACCTGAGCCGAAATCAAGAGTCAGATGCTTAACCACCTGAGCCACCAAAGCGCCCCTAGGTATTCTTACTCTTATTACTTCTAAGTGGTCTCTGATCCTAAATATACTCTAATGCTACTTGGAGCACCTCAGTGTCTGCCATGAAATACAGAGTGGTCTTTGGAAACAGAACATAATTGTATCAAAAACATCATATAGAGGGTGCCTGGGTGGCTCAATGGCTTAAGCCTCTGCCTTCAGCTCAGGTCATGATCTCAGGGTCCTGGGATAGAGTCCCACGTCAGGCTCTTTGCTCAGCAGGGAGCCTGCTTCCCCCTCTCTCTCTGCCTACCTCTCTGCCTACTTGTGATCTCTCTGTGTGTGTCAAATAAATAAATAAAATCTTTTAAAAAAATCATATAGGGGCGCCTGGGTGGCTCAGTGGGTTAAAGCCTCTGCCTTCAGCTCAGGTCATGATCTCAGGGTCCTGGGATCGAGCCCCGCATCGGGCTCTCTGCTCAGCAGGGAGCCTGCTTCCTCCTCTCTCTCTGCCTGCTTCTCTGTGATCTCTGCCTGTCAAATAAATAAATAAAATCTTTAAAAAAAAATCATATAGACACAAAGCCATCAGATGAAGTGAGGATGGGAGGGGCAGGTGGGAGGATTCAAGAAAAGAGGGTAGAGGTGAAACAAAAAGAACATCCCCTCTCTTCCCTTGACATCATGCAAACATTCAGGAAGACCTGTTGTATAGAGAAAAAGACAATGAGGAATAAATCCAAGAATTTATACAGTTGGTCAGTCTTACGTTCCTGTTGTGCCAGAATCTTTTCTCTGAAAAGGGTGCCATATCTGATAACATACACTTTGCACCAAGGCCTTCTATGCCCCAGAAGCTCCAAGATAAAGACTTACTTAGTGAACATTTTAATGGCTATGCCCATGAGAAACCTGCCATGCTCTGGCCTATTGGACCTGCCCAGCTACCAGAAGATTTTGGTATCCATCCCCATTTTTCTTTGTGATTTTCAGAAAAATTAAACTTATATTGCCCTTTCACCTGAAATTAGAATTTTATAGATGTGGCCAGAATGTTGTGGCCAGGAATTCTGCCACAAATATAATAAAACTCTTTCACCCAGCATAGATGCAAAAAGGGGTTTGAGTCCCAGCTCCAAGAATTCTAGGACACCATGCCCCAAATGTTACAGCTGTCTGTTCCAAAAACAACATTTAATTAGCACTTACCACATAGCAGGCTTAGGGAGGCACATGGGGGACAGGTGATGGGAAGAAGTGCAGAAAAAGTGGGGAAAACCCAGAGGTGCATAAAACACAGCTCACTGAGCTTATGCTCCAGCAGGGGAAGACAGACGTTATGACAGATAAACAAATCATTTATTAAACATGTATGGAAGAGGAACAGCCTTGTTGCTTGAGGTGGCTTGGGAAGTATTTCCACAGATGCCGATGCTCGAGCTACATCTTGAAGGAAAATCCAGAATTCTTCAGCTGAGAAGAGAAGAACTAGCTGTTAAAATCACTCCCACTTAAATCATATCTATTCTAGATGTTTTGAAGAAAACATAGGAAACTATGCCTCCATTTGTTTATTCTACAATGTTAAGGTATCAGATTCTTCAACTCCTGTGTGTTCGTGTTGAGGCTGAGGAATTGTTTCCCCCAGAGTCTATTTTCCACTGTCTTGTCCAAATGGGATACCAGATCCTGCCTGCTTAGCTTGAGAAAGGCATTTTATCTCTGGTGCCTTGATCACATCAGAGCTTATATTTAAAGCATGAGTGATGAGAAGAGACTGCAGCTGAGTCCCTGGCTCTGTCCCATCCCTTGAGCACCCTCCTCCTCTCCTCCTCTCCACTGAGGGCTCTAGAGGCCATCCTACAGTGGCTGGTGAGGACCAGAGCTCGTCAGAGCCATGAGTAAAATCTCTGTTCTACAATCCAGGCTGCACTTACTGGGATCTGCCACAGGGGCTCATCAGAAACCCTCAAGGAGTGGGCTACCTGGCTTCCACCCATGTGTGCCCCTCTACACACACCCGTTTGATGTTTGGCTGGCTTGTGTGGGCTCAGGCTCAGACACCCCTTGGAGGCCTCAACCTGTATTGGTTTCAGTTACATATCAAGCTGTTCTGTTCCCAGTGGAGATCATTCTGGTGCAGAGGCCAAGACACTACCATCGGACACACCCTTTGAAGAGCCTCCTAGAAATCTGACTCAGGGCACCACTTTTTATGGTTTCTGTGTCCTCATGCAAAGTTCTTGAACCCCCTCACCATCAGTATTTTCATCTGTAGGATGGGGGTCATAATTGTACCATCCTCATAAGTTTATTTTAAGCTTTAAATAAATGAATCCATGTAATGCTGTTAGCACGTAACAAGTACTCCACCTACATTAGCTATTATTATTATTATTAACTATTTTTATAATAAAATTATTTCTGGTTGTAAAAAAATTAATGATCACTGCAGAA
The DNA here is from genome assembly GCF_002288905.1 of Enhydra lutris kenyoni. Lineage (NCBI taxonomy): Eukaryota > Metazoa > Chordata > Mammalia > Carnivora > Mustelidae > Enhydra > Enhydra lutris. The sequence goes on along the minus strand of NW_019154089.1, from coordinate 6,104,445 downwards.
AATTTGTGAACTACTGACAAGCTTAGGAAGAAACAATCACAGCATCCAGAAATAAGGGCTATAATCATTTTGATGTATAGTCTTCTCAGCTTTTCTTGGTATGCATATATATTCAATATATATAATATAATGAATGTAATATATAATAAATATAAGTTCTCACTTACATACTAAGTTCACACTGTTCTGTAATTTGTTTTATTCAACTGATCTATCATGACATTTTCCCCATTTAGTTAAACACTCTTAGAAATTTTTTTTTTTTTAAGATTTTGTTTATTTGAGAGAGAGAGAGAGAGAGAGCCCGAGATGGGGGAGAGTCAGAGGGAGAAGCAGACTCTGGGCTGAGCAGGGAGTGTGATGTGGGGTTCAATGCGGGGCTCAATGCAGGGCTTGATCCCTGGCCCCTGGGATCATGACCTGAGCCAAAGGCAGGTGCTTAATCAACTGAGCCTTTCAGGCATCCTTAGAAAATATTTTTAAAAGACTACTTGGTTTTCAAGTATATCGATGTAATACAATTTATGTAACTAATCCCTTAGTTTGATATTTCCTATTTTTATATTTATAAATATCACAATAAGTGTCCTGTTCATGAATGTTTCTCTGCATCTTTATTTATTCCTTAAGATAAATGCTTAAAAGTGGGATGACTGTGCCAAAGGCTCTATAACCTGTTTTTGTTTTGTTTTTAATGGCAGGTATATAGAATTGGATTAACCATAATCCTTTGTTCTGACACTCTCAAAATTGGTATGGATGGCCTGATTTTGTTGTTAGGTAGTAAATTCATCAATTTTAATAATGCATTTGGTACCTGTCAATCCACAACCCAAAACAAAAGTTAGGGCCTCAGCAATAACCAATATTGAAGCATAAGGCTCTCCACCCCATCTTCTTGTGCTTGTTACCCAAGGGAACCCATTCCAAATTGTATGTTTATTTCCTTTTCTTTATATATGATTTTGCTGGATCTGTATATCTTCCTAAAGAGTAATTTTTTTAGAACTGTCCTTGGCTTTATAAAAATGACATCAAGCTGTATGTAATCTTTGGGGACTTGCTTTTTCCACTTACTTTGCTAAAATTCATCAGTATCATTGTAATCCGCTGTAGTCATTTTGCCTTGTATTAAATACCAAATGTGTAGACGAAACAAGGTATATCATCCAGTCTCCCAATGATAGGCAAGTACATTGTTTTTAAGATTTAGCTCTTGCTCCCACTGCTGCTATGAACATTATACTGTAAATGTCCCCCATTGTATACGTACAAGAGTTTGTCGAGGGAACCAGTTTGCACTCCCACCAGCTATAAACGAGAGAGCCTCTGGATCCACATTCTCTGTTGTTCAAGGGGCTGGCTCAGTCTACTTCCCTCCAGCAATATATAAGAATGGCAATTTCTGCAAACTCTTTCCAACTCTATGGATCATTAAAAATTTTTGACCATTTGACAAGGAAAAGATACCTCCCCCTTCTATGTAACTTTGTGGTAAGGTTCTGACTCCTCTAAAAGCCAAGAGGGAAGGGGTTTGGCTCAGAGCATTGTTTCCAGTCTGGTAACTTCAGTGACATTTCTGGGACTGATTCCCCAGTAGCTCAGCTGCTTTCCCATGTCCTAAAAGAGGTGACATGGTTGGAAGGAGGGACTGAGGGGGGCCAGGATGGGAAACAAGCCCAACTCACCACAGTGGAGGCTTGTCTCCTAGTCCCAGCCCCTGCCAGTGTCAGATCACTCCTTCTCCTTGATGAAGCAGCCATTATCTCTTCCCTACCCCCCACCCGAGAAAAGCCAGTATAATACTACCCTTTGTTACTTGAATTGATAAATTTAAACCTCTTTCCCAGCTCTGCAGTAAAAGAACTTTCTATTTTGGGCTTAGTGACATAGCCCAAACCAACCAGAGAGCAGCAAGCTGTAGCCTGAGTTAATAGTCTTTCTCCAAAGGAAGGAACCTACAAGCAAACAGAAGGACCTTCTAAAGTACATCATCTGCATATCAACAGGCAGCCTATTTGCTTTTCTTTCTGCTGACAGATCTATTTCAAAATTCGAAATTGAACAATCCCTAATCTTCAGGGTAAGCTGATGAGTAAATCCTGAACAATTTCTTATATCATTTTGCCAGGAATTCATGGATATCCAATCGTGTACCTAGGGCTGGGCTAGGTATTGTCAGAGGAGAGAATTCTGTCTTCAAGGGGAATTCTAGCCACCCCAAAATATACTGATTTGAGGAGTGCCTAAAACATTTACCTAAGAATATGCTTTCCCCCTTAGGCCTTTTCCCTGCCTGAAATCTCACATTGCTGCAGTGTCCCGGGTGTCAAGAAACCTTCAGGAGTACACAGAAGTTGTGCTTATAGGAGGAGCAATCTGTTTAAACCATTGGCACTGCTTAGCACAGAACCACAGCCTAAAACAGGACAGATGACAAGTAAGTTCTCTCCATCTTTGTTTTGGCAAACTTTATCTTATGGAAGCTTCAAATACGCACAAAAGTAGACATAATAAACCTCCACGTACCTATCACCAGGCTTCAGCAATTACTTCGGCAATCTTATTTTATCTGTACCCCATCCTCCCTCATCTCCATTTTAAATCCAATTTAAAGTAAATCAGATATTTTCATACTTAAATACTTCTGTATGTATCTGTAACAAATAAGGGCTCTTTTTTCAATAACCTTTTATCACATCTTTAACAGTAATTCTTTAATACCATCTAGTATCCAGTCAGAGGTCAAATTACCCTGGTTTTCTTAAATGTCTTTCTTTAATGGTTTATTCTAATTAGGAGTCAAATGCTGTCATTTGTATTTGTTGATATATCTCATCTGTATATCTATTTTTTAATTTTTAAATTAAACAGCTTATAATTCTTTAGTTTTTAATTTTTTAATTTTTATTTATAGCAGTTTCCTCTCTTTCTTTTTACTGCTCTTCTTTTGGTGTTACTGAAGATAGTGGGTCTTTTAGTTACTATTGCTGTGTAACATAAACACCAATTTATTGTGCTTATGGATTCCAGGTGTCAGAAACTCCATGCACAGTTGGGATAGCTTCTCTCTGCTATCTGGGGCCCCAGAACTACCTGGGGCCCCAGCTGTGGAGATTCAAAGTCTGGTGATGAATTCATAACTGGGAGCTAGAAGCATCTCCGGTTTGTTTACTCACATGTCTGGTGTCTGAGCCTGGAGCACTCAAAAACTTGGACTGCTGACCAGAGCACCTACACACAGCCTCACCATGTGGCATGGCTTCCTCCCAGCTTGGGAGTCTCAGGATAGTCACCTTAGGGCTCCAACTCCAAGCATTCCAGCTAGCAGGTGGATGCCAGATCATCATTTTTTATCACCTAACCTCAGGAATTACATTCTTGCTTTTGCTGTGTTCTGCTGGTGGCAAGCCAGTCCAAAGCTCAGAAAGACTCCAAAAGAGTAGAACCAGACTCCACCTGTACCAAGAAAGGGGCAAAGCTGCAAAAGAGCCTGGAAGGATGACAGCTATTGTTGCTCTACTTGGGCACAGATGGCCTGTCAAGCCTGCCTTTCCAACATCAACCAGAGAAACGTTGCAAATCATGGAACCCCTGTGGAAGAGAGAAAGTTGGGGGAGCTTATTTGTTTGCAGGGTCACGTCCTACAGCTGGGTAGATTATACCCTTAATAACCAAGGGGGTGACTGGGCTGAGAGCCAACTCCACTTGCTGTAACTGTGACTGACTCTGGGGCTGTGTCACCGGGAAGAAGAGGCGCCTACTCTAATACACGTAAGATACTGCAGGGACAGGAGGTTTCCCTGGGTAGTAAAAGGTCATTCCATCTACCTTACACTTCTCAGATCTCAGATACCTATTGAACACACGCCACTTTAAAGAATATTATGTCTTTTTTGTTTTGTTTTGTTTTGTTTTGTTTTGTTTTGTTTAAGCAGCACCAAGTTGACTTAGAAACATCTCAAAAACGGTGCTGGATTTATTCATATATTTGTTAAATGGTGCAAGTTTTTAGCCATCAGGCACTTTTTGATCACATTGGTCTAGAATGTTCCAGATGTATCTTGCAAGAAGCTTAGACACTGTGTCCCAATCTGACCCATCTGCTGAAAGCCTTGAGTGAAAGCAAAAAGTCAACACAGGATGCACAGGAAACCAGGCCAAACAGAACCCAGGGCTTTCTGCTCTTCTTTGCAGTCCCTATTCTTCATTAACATAGCTTTTATAGTTTGGCTAAAGCCCCAGGGAAGTAAATGCTTTCATTTCTGTTTATGACTATCAGGAAAATAAAATAATGTAGATAAGGCCAGCTAATTTTCAAGGATTTTGAGGACCAGGAGAGCACCAGATCAACCTGAGTTTGACAAGGACAGGTATGTTACAAGGAAGCTCACACAAGTCCAGATAGAAGTCTCTCCAATGATGAGATTATTAAAAAGCTATGATCAAGTTGATCTTATCATACTGCTGGTCAACAGGGGGGTTGAGGAAAGCCTCAAATGGCAAGGTCCAAGGCACCTTTTTAAAAACTTATTAGGCCTCAGGAGTGGAGTGTTAAATTAACAGCACTTTTCAGTTCAGGACACATTCTCTTGGTCAGTCCATACAGGGCCTCTCTTTTAAGTACGTATGCCTGTATTTTCTCCTATTCCCACTCCTCACTCCTATCCTTCCTCCCAAACATTCTAATCCATTTACTTATATTTTTTGGCTTCTATGCATTCATGTGGATGTGTGTTATTGTCTGCTCTGCGTGTATTTTAATTTACACGATAGAAGTGTGTTACAGATCTTCCTCCGTGTCTTACTGTTTCCACTCCACACTTTGTTTTTAAGACCTCTCACATTGCTTTGTGCACATCCAGTCCATCCTTCCTGGCTGCTGCAGAGTACTCCAGTAACGGGCACCCCTAGGGCCTCTGACTTTCCACCATCCAAAACAATGCTGCCATGAGCAGCCTCATATGTGACCAATTTGGGACATGTGAGACAACATCTCACCCATAGGTGTTCTTAGTGCATTAGAAAAGACACCTCCTTCCTCTTGGAGAAAAGTGCCCCAGAGCAAAATGCAAGGCTTGGCACGCTAGAGCTCAGTCTGGGTTTCAGCCCCACGTCACCCCCTCAGTTGGAGTCTTGTTCAGGGCACAACTATAGGTGGTGGCCCTAACAACAAGCATTCCTCGTTTCTTCCAGCAGGTTTCAACTGTTTGCAACATCACTCCTGGTTGGTATACGAAAGGGAAAGGTGCCAACGAGCACAGAAATCTCCTCATGGAATCTGTGTCTACTTCATTTGCTCATGCAGGGCTGCATTCCTTGGGCACTTTATATGTGGTTTGACGCAGTTTGTGGGAGCACCATGGCTAGTGTACGAGCTCCACAGGAATCAGGGAGTCAGACACGATCTGACAGTACACAGAGGGTAGTGCAGATATACCTGCCTGAGGCCAAGGCAAAGGGCCCAAGTACTTCACTCCCTCATTTTGTCTTGGAGATGGCAGAGAAACATCTTCTCTCTTGATGTTGTTGTCACAGGACACAGGCAAAGTGGTCAGGCTTATATTCACAAGGAAGCAGCTCTGACTGGCTTTGCCACAAATGGTGGATATCTGGCCCTGAGCCATCCTGCTCTTGGCCCTTGGGGAACATTCTGTGGCCTAAAGAACTAAGAATTGATGGTCCTTAGGTCCTTACTCAAGGTCACCTGGACAGGACAGGGACAACTCCTTTAAACAGGTCAGATTTCAAATCCATCAGAAATTCTTAGTGGCCATTGAGATATATCTAAACCCTCTTAAAATAACTGTGTGTGGAGGTCAATGAAACACCTAAGTTATATAGAAAGCTGTTTTTTTTTTCATGCTGACATTTTCTCAGCTGTCAAATGAGGATAAACAAAATGAGAACTTCTAGAAGAAGACAGAAGTCTTAATTTATAATTTTTCAGAAAGGAATCACTACATTTCTGGATTATGCTTGTCAGTTTAGAACTACACTTAAGTATTCAGAAGAAGCCTGGATAACAGTCAGTCGTGCAAGGATGTGAGTCACACTGAATACCACAGACATTACTGTAATTGTGTGCAGTTGTGAATAAGCAAGTGGTAGGCTTTGAAACAATGCCCAAGAACAGAAGTACAAATCAGTTGCATGCATTAACACCAGGGACTGGAAAATATTGACCACTAAGTGGGCCTATGACAGGAAAAAAAACATAAGTTTCACATTCAGAAAGAGGAGCACAGGTTAACACTTGGAGATGCTGCCATGTGACAAGAAAGATCCAGAGATTCACAAATGGCCTGGCTGCTTCACGTAGGACAAAGCATCCACCATCACGGAGACCTGACTTATCCTTCTCAGATGGTTCCAGCATTACTTCATCCTTTTCCATCCCTCACACCAGAAATACATGGCCCATCAGGGTCCTGGAGCTTACCTGTTCCCATTGTGTCTCTTGGTTAGATCCCCATCCCGAAATCCTGGAGTCACTAACTCACATCACTGGCTTGATGTTTAAAGAGTCTCGGGAGCCCTCTACACCATGTGAATCAAAAGTCAGCATTTCTCCCTGCTTTGTCAGCCCAGGCCCCTGCTTTTTTTCATTAAGAATGATGGAGACCACAAGTAGATTTCAAATGTTCTCACACAAAAAAGAAAAATGGTAAATATGTGCTATGATGTAGGTATTAGCTAAAGCTATGGTGGTAATCATTTTACAATACAGAAGTGTATCAAATAACACATTGTACACCTAAAACTTACACAATTTTCTATTTCAATTATATCCCAGTAATGCTGAAAAAGGAAGGAAGGTAGGGAAAGGAAAGGAAAGAAGGAAAGAGGAGAGGGGAAGAAGGGAGGGGAGGGGAGGAAGGAAGAGAGGGAGGGAGGGAGGAAAGGAAGGAAGAAGGAAGTGAGGAAAGAAATGACAGAGACCAGAATTGGCTCCTGTAGCTCACTGCAAGATCTCAGATTGAATTTGGATTCTGAGGCTACCTTTTCCACCCTCTCTCCTATTTGATTCCTAGTCTAAGGTATGTCATATTTGTTTATTTACATGCTTGTTTATTGAATTTAAAAGTATCTTCCTTCTAGGTGAGGGAATGGGTGAAACAGGCCATCAAGATTAAGCAGTGCATTTGTCGTGATAAGCTCCAGGTAATATGAGGAATTGTTAAAGGCTGAAGGGTATATCGTACACCTGAAACTAATACAACACTGTATGTCAACTAACTGGAATTTAAATAAAAACTTTTTAAAAATAAATAAAAATATCTTTCTTCTGAGAAGCTCAACTCATAAAAAATTTTTAAGAAGGGTGCCTGGTTGGCTCAGTTGGTGGAGCAGGTGAATCTTGATCTTGGGGCAAAAGTTTGAGCTCCACACTGGGCATAAAGATTACTTAATAAAAAATAAATAACAAATAACTTTTTAAAACAATTTTAAGGAATATCTACTTAATAACTATCAAGAAATTATGGTGTCACCAGATGACTAATTAAGAAGAAATGAGCCCAAATTAAGGCAAAGGAGATTTGAGTTGGCTCCTGAAGTATTTGGTGAAAGAGAAAAATTCAGGCTGGATTAGGCCATGGGCAGAAGGATGGGAAGTTCATCTCATTCCATAGCGCTTCAAGGAACAGACAGAGCAGGAGACCTGCATAGTCTAGACTCAAGGCATGCTTGCCTGCAGGCAGGGAAAGGCCAAGGCTCCTTATACATCTGGTAATACTTCAGAAGAAGTGTTGCTCTAGTTGCTAGTTGCTCTAGCCAGCTGAAATTTTTTATTCCTAACCACTGAACAAGAACCTATTCCTAGAAGAAAAAGGAGTCCTGGGAGCCTGTCTAGGATTCCAAGAGCTCACATAACCTTCTATGTCTGCCCTCCCGAGCCCCTAGAGAATGGATATGTTCACTATTGATTTTCCTAACCACTTTTTAGAGGCCAAGGGAAGGGGAATCGTAAATGTTATTGTCCATTTAGTGGCCACAAGTTTCAAAGAATCAAATAAATCTTACTTGTTGTATCAAAGCTACATTTGGCAGCTATCCATGCAGAAGCAGTATACAAGGTTTCTCCTAAAGAAAACTTCCTGGAGGATTTGAACAAGGCCAGACAGGGAAGACACGACATCACTGCAGTTCCCAGTGAGCTCCTCAGAGCACAGAGGTGTGTGGGTCCATTCCAATGACTGGCAGTTTCCTGGCCTTTCTCAGTGGGAGTCCAGCATGTGCCTGAGAAACTTTCCCTCTGCTGCCTCAACCAACAGCTAGAGAATCAAGAATTCTAAGTCGGCATACCAGGCTGCTTAAGCAATGACAAATCTGCTTCACTTCCTCCTTTGTTTCCTAACCAAGAGTGTAGTCCGGTTTCAGTGTGGAGGCCAGAAAGGGCTGACGATGTCACCACTTCCCCACAGCGGTTCATTCCATCATCTCAGCAGGTAAGCCACCTTCCCTACACTTCTTTTGAAAGCCAAAGCTAGAGATTACAGTCCTTAAACAGGGCACTCAACACATCTCTTGATTCCTGGCAGACTACAATTTTCAAAACAAACCTCCAGAACGTGGGGAGTTGGCCAATAGTACGGAGACTTGGTGACTACTATGGACCCAGCTGCATAAGTGTATGGCTTGAAGGAAATCTATGCACATTCAGGGCCTTTGGATAACCTTTAAGGCGATGCTTGGTTGGGTGCCTTTGGCTTAGGTCACAATCCCGGGGTCCTGGGATCCAGTCCCACTTTGGGCTCCTTGCTGGGTGGGGAGTGCTTCTCCCTCTGCCTGCCTCTCTCACTATCACTCTCTCTCCCTCTCTCTCTGACAAATAAATAAATGAAATCTTAAAAAAAAATAAAGCGATGCTTTGACCTTTTCCAGCAATAAGATTTTCCACAACTCTAGATCAGAAGAGGAAAAGGGGCTACAGTTACTGCAGAAGACTTCTGATGGTAATTTCACCTACCTAGAAGAATTAGAGTCCTGTAGAGCCATGCCAAGAACAGGTATGTGGTATCCACCCCTTGGGGATGAATTCTGGAATAACCACTAGCTCACTGGAGAACATGCCTGCCATTCTCATCTGTTTCCTTCCTTTTTCCCTCCTTTCTCTTCTCTACCTACCCAGAGGCCAGATTATTTCTGATTTACAAGAAGAAAAAGTATGATGTATTCCCCCTAGTTTTAGGGAGAATCACTCTTGGGATGGAATTGAATTCAGATGTTCCTGACAACATAAACTGATATTTAGATAATCACCACCCTTTTTGCATGCCTTTTGAAAAATACTGGCTTACACTGTTTGATCTACTATCTTTAACACTTTATCACCCTTGAGAAATCATAGTACCATGTGGATGAAGAGCTGATTATGTGGAAAGTCCTGCCATGAAGAGATTACTAGTCAAATTGAAGATACAAGCCAGAGGAGGAAAAAGCACAGGCAAATGCATAGGAAAATAATCACAGCTCTACAGAGTTAGTGAAGGCTTGGAGATGGGGAACAGACTGACTAGTATACTATGTACTGAGAAGAGAAATGACTGGGCATGCATGTTTTTCTAGAAACAATTCATTAATATTTCTTTTTCATTGCAGTACTTGGCCCAAAATCTAAAAAGTGGTCATCTAAAAATTATGTATAATTTCAAACATATACATAAGTATTTTTTAAAGCTTTTAATTTAAAATTTAAAAGCTTTTTTAAAGCTAATAATTATTCACTAATTCATGTAGTATTATAATGGTCTCCCATGCACTCATTATCCAGCTTCAACAATCACCAACTCCTACCCATTGTACCCATCCATTATCATTTTATCTGCACTCCCACCAACTTCCTCCATCCAGTGTTGTTTGAGGCAAATCCTAGGCATCATATCATTTCATGTATAAATATTCAACATGTATATCTAAAAGATAAAAATTCACTTTAAATTGAATCACTCTCACACTTGAAATTAATAATTCTGTAATAATCAGGTGATCACGTTTTGGTCAGCATATAAAAAGTGTTGACCAGTGTTGAGAGGTGTGAAATACTGCCATTGCCACAGACTGCATGATGAAATGGGACATATTCCTAGCTTTGCCAATAAAACATCAGAAATTGGGTGATGAGATCTCATAATCAATCTAATATTTATTATTTGTCTATTCTGCATTTCAGAGTGGGGAATCAGGGGATGGAATCCCCCCAAAAGGAAAATTAGAGAGCCTGCCTCCTAATGAGCAATTTTCTTAGGACAAGAGGGGAGTCCATGTAATTAGTCCATGTCATGGTGTCACATGTTGCCTCAGCTATACACACAACTCAGGAATGTGAGCTGGTTCTGTGGGGGAGGGAATTACTTGTAGATCCAGAGCCAGACCAGAAGCAACAGTCTATGAGAGTTTTCCAATGCCTAATTCTACTGGTTTCTGTTTCTTTGGAAATATTTTAGGAGTTTATTGGACCTGTGATAACATTTAGTTTCATTCACAAGGGTTAGAAGAGAAAGTAATCACGTAACAAAGGGGGCGGTGCAAAGGATATATACATATTCCCTGTATTCCTTTGTACTGACCAACAAATGCTCTTTTAAGAATGTTACATGAGGGGCACCTGGGTGGCTCAGCAGTTACACGTCTTCCTTTGGCTCAGGTCATGATCCCAGGGTCGTGGGATCGAGCCCCGCATCAGGCTCCCTGCTCTGCGGGAAGCCTGCTTCTCCCTCTCCCACTCCCCCTGCTTGTGTTCCCTCTGGCTTTCTCTCTGTCAAATGAATAAAATTAAAAAAAAAAAAATGTTACATGAACACAGAGGTTAGTTTATGCGGTTCCCAAAGATTTATGTGTAAAATATTCTCTAAATCAAATCCTATTTTTTTTTTTAAAGATTTCATCCATTTATTTGACAGAAAGAGATCACAAGTAGATGGAGAGGCAGGCAGAGAGAGAGAGAGAGAGGGAAGCAGGCTCCCCGCCGAACAGAGAGCCCGATGCGGGACTCGATCCCACGGACCCGAGATCATGACCTGAGCCGAAGGCAGCGGCCCAACCCACCGAGCCACCCAGGCGCCCCTCAAATCCTATTTTTAAAGTTTTCAAATAGAAAAGCTAATTGTAAGCTAATTCATGTTCTCTAATTCATGTTGTTTGTGAAACTAGATTTTTTTCTTGAAGATTTTATTTATTTGAGGGAGAGAGGGAGAGAGGGCATGAGTGGGGAGGAGAGGCAAAGGGAGAGGAAAGAGCAGGCTCCCCAGTTGAGCAGGGAGACCTACACAGGGCTCAATCCCAGGACCCTGGGATCATGACCTGAGCCAAAAGCAGACACTTAACTGGCTGAGCTACTCAGGCGCCCCGATACTGAATGTTTTTTCTTTTTGCTTTCCTTTTCTTTTTTTTTTTAATGTTTTATTTTCTTAACATGCAACAATTCCAGTGAGGCTTGCAGAAGGAAATCACATATTCTTAGGGCTGCACATGCCTTTGCTCCTGCACCACTACCGCCAATAGCCACCTAACTGGTTTGTATGCCTCTCCTCTTCCTCCTCCCCGAGTTGTCTTCCTAAAGCACTTAGCTAGTTCTGCCACTTCACTTACAGGCATTTAATGCTTCCATCACCTTTCAAAAATCCCTAATTCTCTAGGATAGCATTGCGAGTTCTGAGGTTTGTCCCTGACTTACTAGAACCTTGTTCTCACGGCTCTCTAATCTCCACATGTCTTATTCTCTAGCCACATCAACCAGTAAATGTTTTTGGAACATAGGCTATGTTTTATCAAACAATGAAACACTGAATTCACTTCTTAAAATAAAGGACAGTATAGACCAGTGTTCGAGAGCATAACCTTCATGTCAGACTGGTTCGGATCTCAGCTCTGTCACCAACCAGCTGTGTGACTGATAAAAATCAGTTAATCTGCATGAGCCACAAGTTTCTTCAAGCCTGAAATGGGAATGATGAAAGTACCTTTCCTATGAAGCTCCTGGCAAGATTTGGTTGGATTAAGCAGGCAAAATGCTTAACACAGCGCCTGGCACATAATAAACATCCAATAGATAACAGCTGGTATTTCAATCTATTGAGGTCCATCTAACATCAAGAAACACCACTCCTTGAAGCCTTTAGAGTTCCCCTAGCTGACAGTCACCTCTCCGCCAGGATCCTACAGATCATTCATACCTTTCTCAGCACTACTTTCTGCCTTGTATTATTATTATTCTGATACACATCTTTCTTGTTCTATTTTGTTGAATTCCTGCCATGTACTAAGTGCCATGGGGAATAAAAGCTGAAGAACACTTGGCTCTTTGCCATACAAGTAGTGCTCAGAATCTAGTTACCAAACAGACATCGGCAACTCAAATACAACTCACCAATGTTTGTTCAATAAAGTTGTGGTTCATTAGCATTATTAAGATATTGTTTCCCTAAGGTCTTCTTTTACAGAAGAATCTCAAAGACTGAGCTAGATTTTAATACAGGGACCATTTCCCCTACTAGCAAACAGAATTTATGCGGCACCTGGGTAGCTCAGTTGGTTGGGCACCTGCCTTCGGCTCAGGTCATAATACTGGGGTCCTGGGATCGAGCCCCGCATTGGGCTCCCTGCTCAGTGGGGAGCCTACTTCTCCCTCTCCCTCTGCCACTCCCCCTGCTTGTGCTCCCTCTCTCTCCCAAATAAATAAATAAAATCTTTAAAAAAAAAATAGAATTCACTTTTGGAGAGCAAATGCAGTAAAAAAAAAAAAAAAAAAATTGAGGGGCACCTGGGTGGCTCAGTGGATTAAAGCCTCTGTCTTCAGCTCAGGTCATGATCTCAGGGTCCTGGGATGGAGCCCCACATTGGGCTCTCTGCTCTGCGGGGAGCCTGCTTCCTCCTCTCTCTCTGCCTGCCTCTCTGCCTACTTGTGATCTCTGTCAAATAAATAAAATCTTAAAAAAATAATTTAAAAAATTGAACATAGCTGAGTTTAGGGCACTATCAAGGGAGAACTATTATAAGTGTTGTTTTGAGATTGAGATGATAAAATCAGACTATGACTTCCTCTGCTCCCAAAGCTTTTGCCAAAATAAACACACAAAGTGTTAGAGCTAAAACATGGCACAGAGCTAGAAGTACTTCTATCCTCCTTTTCCTGCTGATGCAGTTGTGATGTCCATTCTTGGTGTATTTCTGATTCAAGGGCAGATGAGGTGGTGAAGGCTGCACATATATCTTGGATTGTCTAATGCTGCCTATAGATAGTCAAGACCATGAGGTCAGTGACTACAACTGGGTTTCAGCTGCAGAACACCAGCAGTCCTAATTGCTGAACAAGTCCTCTGCCTTGTACTAAATAATGTTCTAAGTCAGTGCCAAGTTCACAATGTCAACAAGACTTCAAGTGAGACCGCTCAGGTTCCTGCCTCACCCAAATACCAGGAGATGACACCTGTGACTCCTATTACAACAGCAAACAATGCAGCTGAACAGCATAGCTCGACCATATGACTGGGCATATATCATCAAGATGGCTCCTCATGAAATAATTAATTGCTCTGGGCTGCTAAAGAAAGAGGAGTGGCTTATTCTTCTGGACAGAGCTCACCACTCCCTTTCTCCTGCTGCAGGCTGGCTGAGCAGTACAACCTTGTGGCAGAGCTAAGCTGGTCTCCTCAGTCTATCTCCATAATTCTAGCTCTGTGGGTAGCTGTGAGAGAGGAAGCTCTACTCCACCATGGGCAGTTTTGTGTTTCCAAAAACAGATTCAAATGTCAAATATATGGTCAAGCAATGGATTAAATGTTTTAAGGACAGTTCATTCCGAGAAAGCTAAAAACATTAAAAAACCCCTAATTAAATCTTGTGTTTTAATTATAGTATTAAACAATTTATTTCCAGCATTTGTAGCTCTTCTTCCTTTCTTTTCTTTTCTTCACAACTGATATGTCATCTGGCATCTCGAGTATTACATTCAGGAAAGTGATGCTTTTAATCACAAGCATCAGTAGCCTTATGTTTCCATGCCCAGTAATTTCTATTTTTACCCCTAAAATATTCAAATTGTCACATGGTCACCCCTGTGCCAACAATGAGACCACAACTTTCAAGACTGCCTGATGGACCTGGCAGAGGATGCCAGTCTGCATTAGTTCAACTGATCCCTGAGAGTCTGAATGTTGGACAGGTAGACTAAGGAAAAGCTGTAAGTACAGTGACTACAGAAGTAAAACATGTGAGAGATGAGGGCTGCTGGTTGTATTAAAACCACCTTTGTATAGCACCTTACAGGTTTGCAACCTACTGGCATGTACATTACCTCATCCGGTCATCACCTCACTCTTTTGTCTCATCCCACACCCTTCTTCAGTTTCAGGAAAGAACCAGAATGGTAAGATGACAAAATCAGCATTTGCTTAGCAGGAATTATTAGTAAACAAAGAAGTCTTATATTTCTGTCTTACCTGATGGTAAATATTGAGTACCTGCACAACCATCTAATGGGGTGTTACAAATTAAAGATATGTCACAAGCATTCTTTACACTAGGCCTACACATCGACCAAAAAACAACATTATCACAGGGTTAAATGATTACCAGTGATGAACAAACCAGGTATCTGTGGAAATGGCTGCCAGGTTCCACAAGCCACCTGAAGAAGTCTAGATTCTCAGCACATCCGTGGAGTGAGCAGCTGCCCTCTGCTCAGTGAGATCTTCAGCCCAACACCTGTTCAACAGAACTTCACTGAATGCCTTGTGCAGAGCAGCCCATCAGCAATTAAAAAAAATTAAAACAGAGATCTGATTCAAACAGGATATAAAAATATAAGAAATATGGAAATTTGAAGACTGAATAGTTGATATTAACCAAGTGTTAATAACTGTTATAAAGACCTATAATTATGTCCTTGTAAGAAGAGGTCTTAGAGTTGATACATATGGAAATGTTTAGGGGAGAATTACATGATGTCTTGGATTTGCTCCAAAATCATAAAAGAGAGGAGGAAATGAGTGGGGAAATAGATGAAACCAAACTCACCACATGTTGATAACTATTAAATCTGGGTGATGAGTACATGGGATAACATTGTGAGACTCTGCCTACTCTTTTTTTTTTTTTTTAAGATTTTATTTGTTTATTTGACAGACAGAGATCACAAGTAGGCAGAGAGGTAGGCAGAGAGAGAGGAAGGGAAGCAGGCTCCCCACTGAGCAGAGAGCCAGATAGTGATGCGGGGCAGGGCTCCATCCCAGGACCCTGCCTGGGATCATGACCTGAGCTGAAGGCAGAGGCTTTAACCCACTGAGCCACCCAGGTACCCCAAGACTCTGCCTACTCTTGCATACATTTCAAACTTTCCATAACAAAAAGTTTTGTTTTTTAAATTTTGGAGCACTGTAAACATAAATTAAGACTGGATATAAGGAATCCTGCCAGAGATGCCTGGTTGGCTCATTCAGTAGAGTGTGTGACTCCTGATCTCAGGATCATGAGTTTGAGACCCACACTGGGTACAGAGATTACTTGAATAAATAAACTTAAAAAGAAAAAAAAAGGAATCTTGCCATATTAACATGGATCAACGTTAAAAAGGTTGGGGAAAAAAAGTATTGCAGAAGGATATATCCTGAATGATGCCATTTATATAAAATGCCAAGCATGTCAAGCAATACAATAAAACAATACAAAACAAACTCTTAAGGGCACATGCATAAAATTAGGAAGACAAGTAGGGGAATGACAGATACAAATTTCAGAACCATGGTTATTGGGGTGCAGGAAGGGAATGTAATTGGGGAGGGTTATACAGGGGGATTCAACTATTTTTGTGAAGTTTTACATAAGGTCATGAACACATATGTGATTATTATATTTTTCTCTATTCACTTTTGTCCTTGTGAAATATTCCGGAATAAAAGGACACACAAAAATCAAAATTGGGCGCCTGGGTGGCTCAGTGGGTTAAAGCCTCTGCTTTCAGCTCAGGTCATGGTCCCAGGGTCCTGGGGCTCGATCCCATCAGGCTCTCTGCTCAGCAGGGAGCCTGCTTCCCTCTCTCTCTCTGCCTGGCTCTCTGCCTACTTGTGATCTCTGTCAAATAAATAAATAAAATCTCTTAAAAAAATCAAAATTAAAAAATGAAATGGAAAATGGAAAATCACCTGGGGATGTTCTAGAAAGGTCCTGCACTTCTTGTATTGATTTCTAAGAACAATACCCATTGCCACCCCAACCCTTAGCTTGTAAGAATTTATTCTTTTTCTGTTAAAATATTTTTTAGTATCAAAAAATCATACTGACAAAAATATAGTTAGCATACTCATATAATAATAATGAAACAAACGCCCATGAACCATGATTCAAGAAATCTGACAGCACTAGTACCACTCTAGTTCCTTGGTGCTCTCTCTGTTCACATTCCTGGCAGACAGCTGCTATCCTGAATTTTGAGTTTATTATTCCTGGCTTTTCTTTATAATCTAATCATATGTTGTTTATTTAAGATATAGTTTTGCATGTTTTTAACTTGTACATATGGAATCACACCTTGACTTGCTTTTTTTTTTTAAGATTTTACTTATTTATTTGAGACAGAGAGATATAAGCAGGGAGTCTGGGGGAGGGGCAGTACAGATGGAGAGAGAGAAGCAGACTCTCTGCTTAGCAGGGAGCCTAATGTGGGGCTTGATCCCAGGTCCCTGGGATCATGACCTGAGCCAAAAGCAAAGCTTAACCGACTGAGCCACCCAGGTGCCCCTTGACTTGCTTCTTTGTTGAGAGATATCATGAGATTCATTGATGTTGATGCATGTGTTGTAGTTCATTCCTTTTCACTGTGTATGTATTAAATTACTCTTTATTTATCCAGTTCTATTGCTGATGGTCTTTTGGATTGTTTCCAGTTTTTGCTATAGTAAACAACACTCCTGGGCACATCCTTATAATCATCTCCTGAAGTCCATGTGCAAGACTTTCTCTACAGTAGATACCAAGGAGAAGAATAGTTCAGCGTAGAGTAAATCCATCTACAACTTTATTAGATAATGCCAGATTTCTCACAGTGGTTGCCCCAGTGTACCCTCCCACCAGAACTCTATGAGAGATCCTAGCACTCTATATCCTCACCAGCACTTGGTATTGACAACTAGTTTTGCCTATTGAGTGAGAGTGAGAACTGGAATCTGACATTTTAATTTTCATTTCCCTGCTGTGTTTAGTTCATTAACTTTCAGATATTTTCTTCTGATAGAAATATTCAAAGTCACACATTTCCTTCTTAATATCACAAGTCTTCTTTAACTTTTATATAATACAAAACACAAAAATGCACAAATCATAAGAGTTCAGCGAATTATCATAAAGTGAGCAGAACACATGTGACTCCCATGCAGAAATAGAACGCTACTAGTACCCCTGAATCCTCACATGCCTCTCCCAGTTATTGTCTCCTGCTTTCTGGGGTAACCACCATTATGACCTTTGTCACTACAGATCAATTTTACCTGTTTTTGAATTTTATGAAAACAGAATAATGTAGTATGCATTCTTTTTATATTTATCTTCATTTGCTTGATATTATATTTATGAGATCTAAGTTGTTCCTTGTGGCTATTTTGTTCATTTTATTGTTTTACATAATATTTTATCATATGAATATACTAGAATTCATTTATCCATTGTTCATTGTTGATAAACATTTGTATGGTTTCCAGTTTGGGGTTAATGTAAATAATGTGGATGTGAACATTGTTTTCTTTTGAAATAATTTCAAACTTGTAAACAAAGTCACAAAAATAGTACAAAGAATATTTTTTCCTGAACCGTTTGAGACTAAATTGCTGATATGATGCCCCAAATAGCTTAGAATTTATACGTGATTCCTGTGAAGAGTGGTGTTATCTTACTTAACCCCAATACAATAACCAAAAGTAGGAAATTAACATTAATACATTACTATCAACGAATCCACACATCTCATTCAGGTTCTTCCAAGTGTCCCAATATGTTTCATGCAAAACACTCCAGTCAGGGATCACGTGTTTTATTTGGCTTTCAGATCTTTCTCCTTCAGCATGGAGTATTTCTTCAGTCTTTTCCTGACTTTCAAGGCCTTGACTCTTTTGAATATTACAGATCAGTTATTGTTTTGTACAATGCTCCAAATTTTATTTTTTCTGAATTTTCTCATGTTTAGATTCAGGTCATGTATTTTTGGTAGGGATATCAGGGAAATAATGTTGTTATTTTCACTGCATCCTATCAGGTTGTAAATTTGGTCACTTTGTCCCATAACTGAGAATGTTTACTTTGACCAATTTATTAAGGTGTTTTCTAGCAAGTTTCTCCTCTATAAAATTACTCTTTTCCCTTTGTAATTAGTAAGTAAGTACCTTGTGGGAGACACACTGACACTCTGCAAATATCCTATTTAGTTTTAGCATCCATGAATGACTCTAATCTGCAATAATTACTCGTGAGATGGCAAATGATGATTTTTTCCATCATTTCTTTCACATTTATTAAATGGAATTCTGCTATAGGAAAGAGCTGTGTTTCCTCCCCTTACTTACTTATTTTTTTCAATTATTTATTTATATGTATATGGACTCATACTCTATTTATATTATACTCCAGTGTTATGATTATTTGTTTTGTTGCTCCCATTGTCACAGTTGACCATGAAAAGTTCCTTCAAGCTGGTGCCTGTGACCTTTCAAAATGTTTTTAAAAGACTTCCTTACGTTCTGGCACAACAGGAAATTCCAGGCTCATCATTTACTTCCCCTACCCATCCCTGGAATCAGCCATTTCTCCAAGGAGCTCGGTCATCTTTTACTACAGAATAATATTTGGAAGTCGAGATCTAGGCACTAAGTGCAGTCATTGCTAGAGCTGTGTCAGCAGAAAAAAATAAGAAAAATATAAAAGTATATATATATAAGCACATATATACATCTCTATCTTATAAAAAACCATGAGTTCACTCCATGATATACTTGTTTACTCAACCCTAGAATATATGTAATATACATAAATGTTTCAGAATTGCTAACGTATGCTCCTGTAAAACGTGAATTTACTAACCAGATATAGTGTATCGTTCTTTCTCTTTTTAGCTTCACAGTACATAGACAAAATAATTTTCTAAAGTTATTTATGTTAGTTCTTTTCTTCTTTACCCTCTCCAGTGTAGTTATGTTATTCATTTGTTACTATTTGTATCCAATTTTGGGCCCCCCCCACACACACCCTGATTTGAAATCAATTAAATGGGGGAAAGGAAAAGTTTTTTTTTGTTTTTAAGAATTTATTGATTTGACAGAGAGTGAGAGAAGGAGAGAGAGCACAAGCAGGGGGAGCAGCCGAGGGAGAGGGGGAAGCAGGCTCCCTGCTCAGCAGGGAACCTGATGCAGGACTCTATCCTGGGACCGGAGATCATGACCTGAGCCAAAGGCGGAGGCTTAACCCACTGAGCCACCCAGGTGCCCCGAGAGGAAAAGTATTTTTAGTGATGGTGATAGAATATTAGGATATCTGTTTGAGGAAATAATGAGCCTCAACCTCTATTACACTCCCTATGCAAAAATTAATTTGAGATTAGATCTAAATCAATCAAACATTACTACTATAAAACTTCTGGAAAAATACATAGAAGAATATATTTGCAACTTTGGGGCACGCAAAAACTTCTTAGCTCATAGAAAACACTAGCCATAAAAGAAAACATTGATAGTTGGACTTCATCAAAATTAAATATATCTACTCATCAAAAGATACCATTAGAAAAATTAATAGGGGGCACCTGGGTGGCTCAGTTGTTAAGTGTCTGTCTTTGGCTCAGGTCAAGATCACAGGGTCCTGGGATTGAGCCCTGCATCTAGCTCCCTGCTCAGCGGGAAGCCTGCTTCTCCCTCTCCCACCCCCCTGCTTGTATTTCCTCTCTTGCTGTGTCTCTCTCTGTCAAATAAATAAACAAAATCTTTAAAAAAAGAAAGAAAGAAAGAAGGAAGGAAAGAGAGAAAAGAAAAATGAATAGGCAGGCCATGTGGCTGGCTCAGTTGGTTAAGGGACTGCCTTTGGCTTGGGTCATGATCCCAGAGTTGTGCTCCTCCCGATCCCCCTCCCTCTGCTCATGTGCTCTCTCGTGTGCTCTCTCTCTCTCTCAAATAAATAAATAAATAAAATTTTTTTAAAGAAAAATGAGTAGGCAAGCTACAGACATATAACTGGAAAAAATGTTCTCCATTTATCTATCAACAAATATTTATCTGTATTCAGAATAGGTTTTAAGCCCCAAAAGTCAACAATGAAAAACACAAACAACCCATTAAAAATGAATAGAAGTCTTGAATGGGCAACCAAGAAAAGCATACTCATCAGAGAAATGCAAAATGACAAGGCGGAAAAATTCACCACAAAAAAAAGAACAAGAGGCAGTACTGAAGGCTAGGGACCTAATCAATACAGACATTGGTAATATGTCAGATATAGAGTTCAGAATGACGATTCTCAAGGTTCTAGCTGGGCTCGAAAAAGGCATGGAAGATATTAGAGAAACCCTCTCGGGAGATATAAAAGCCCTCTCTGGAGAAATAAAAGAACTAA